>NC_079154.1:113473435-113777231 GCF_947563725.1 Argiope bruennichi
AAAAACTACTTTTTTTTATGTTTTCTATTTTTTAGTCTTCAATAAAATTAGTAATTCAATATCAAAAATATTACGAAATTTCGAAACCACTAACATGTTGATTTTTTTTTATTAAGTGACTAACAGTATGTGGAATTTAAAAAGTAATTTTTTTTGATAATCAGTATTTAATTTCTAAAAATCAAAATTGTGTATTGTCATTTGATTCAAATATCTTTTCAGGTTTCAGATTTGGAAGAAAATGAAAATTCGATTTGAAAATTCCATTTTTATATCATGAAATAAGCTAAATTTAATAAAAGTGTTCAAACATTATACTTAATATTTTTTAAAAAGAAGAATGTACATATATTACAATGCACGTGATAATTTTAAATATTTATGGGGATTGAGCATTAACATATTCGAATTTAATGCTTTCATTTGAATATCTAAAACGTTTCTAATAGTTCTTATTTAATTCTTAGTGGCATTACTATCGTATTATTTACTTTACTTTACTTTTAGGATATTTTATAAAAATCAAATAAAAAAAATACAAGAATGTCTGCCATCTGAAAGTAGAAAATCAAAGACAATTTTTATTTGGCATTCCTTCTTTTATTTCTACAATAAGTAATAACGGTGCCAAAAGGTATTCTAAAATTGAATATGGGTTAGTTTTGGAATCATTAATAGAAATTGTATCTTAAATGTGTATAATCTATCGTATCGAATTCGAGCAACTTCAATCCATATGCATTACATTACATTTAAGGTAATAATTAGTTTTAAAATTAAACTGCTCAAAGTTTTCTGTAATAGTTTACGAAAGCAGCACATATTTAAGAGTAATCAATAAATGTAACTGGTCATTTATTACTGTTCTTATTGTATCATTTTGTATTTCGTAGTAATCTAAAATGTAATAATAAAATTACTTTTCCTATATGAATTTAGTTGCAACTAAATTAACGAAGAAGTGAAATCGGATTTCATACAGTCACGGCGAAAATATGGGAAAGGATGACCTCTCCCCCCCCCCCCCCCTCAAAAAAAAGCAGAAGAATTTGGTGTTATCTGAACCGCAAAGGGTTCAATAATTACAACGAATGAACCGAATATGTATTTTACAAAATTTCATTATGCACAAGTAACAAAAATTTGCACGCAGCAAAACGAATGACATACAGCCTGAAACTGACAGTTGATAATCTTTGATTTATCAAAATAGGCTTCCCTAGACCACTTGCAGCATTTGCTCTTTCCAGAGTACAATTTATTGCACCTAATTTAAAACTTTCTTTATAGCTTTATCTCACTTAAGGTATTTTTAAGTACTTCTGTTATTTTATCGATACTGTTTCGCCCTCTTAACTTTTAGTGGTCCAGTTTTCTTAATTATAAGTCCGTGTGCTCCAACCACATTAACTCGAGTTAAACTTTCTAAATTCCGTAAGAACCGCTGAGGCAATTGCACTTCATATTCTTAAACAGTGTTCGAGTATCGTAAGCAGAAGTCAACAGGTAATCAAAGAAGTGCTAATTGTTTCTCCTCTTTCCAAAAGAAATGAACGGTGCTGCTATTACGTTTGCATAGAAACTTTATATAGTCTAGTTGTTGATTGTGAATTTCCAATTAGATATGAAACATTAGTGCCGAAATACCTCTTATCGGTGAATTCTGGTTATGAAATTTAAATTCTAGAATTTTATTCCAAACGTCTTTCAGAGCTTTTATACAACACTTAGCTTCACTTTGTTTATTGGTTTTAAGTTGTAGAAAGTAATTTTACATCCACATTACATACTATAGGTGCAAACTGTATTTTGTATATTACCGGTTGCAAAGGACATTACAATGGCAAATATGATTTTGTGCGACGAATGAAATGGCATATTTAATTTTTATTTAAAACTTACACATTGAGCTTTAAATTGTTGTCTTCTACATTACTAAACAGGAAATAAAGAAGAATCCTTTAAATTTACTTGGAAACCGTCATCGAAATACAACCACAAAAGTTCATTATGGACTGTGCAATTTTTTGCCTTAATTTTTTTCAAAAAGTGACAATATGCATTATTAAATGCTCACTGTAAACATTAACTAAAAAATTGAGTCGAATTTCCAAATTGTTATTTGGCAACATAAGGAAATTCCCAAATTTATATATTGGTGAATGTTATGTTACTTTTAGGAAGCGAAATGAATTTGTTTAATCATAAAAAAAGGCCATTTAAAAAATCTGCAATTTTATATTAAAATTCAGGCATAAAAATCATATCAACTATATCCAAATTCTTTCCGAAATCCATTAGGGGTGTTACAATTGCTTAGTGATAAAATCTGAATTTGTGGTCTGAACCCACCAAAGATATTAGTTTGGGGCATGCTACTTTTTTCATCGAAAGCTGAAGGTCATTATTGTGGTGTGGAAATTTGATGAGAGATGCAGATCATAGTGTAGTCCTTGTCTTTGGAATTCGATTGAAAGCGATGAAATCCATCTTAAAAGAGCCCTCGGTTTATATTAAAGTGAAGTTTTTTTTAAATTCTGATTTAACGAAACAACGCTTTCAATAGATATCAATCTGGCTAAAAAGAAACAATTAACTAAAGTCCGAAACGGAGCCTATGACAGCCGTGCAGGACCATGGAACAAAGTATTAGCATGTAGGGACCTCGACAATACGAACGTTTCTCAATTTTTGGTTTAACCTTCCTTATCTTGCGCCACCCTATGTGTGTATAGCCCTCCCCTCTCGGTGGCCTGTTGCCAGTTGACAGAATGTAGAAACACCACCTTCATTCGATCTAAATGTAAATTGCGCAATATACCCTTCTTTGCTTACATTATAAAGTATATCAATCGCCGACATTGAAACTAAATTGTTCAGACACGTACACGAAAGTACTGTAGAATCACTTTGGCAGCATTTGGTGAAATATGAGCTTACACCGTAAACGATTGCTTTGTGTTTCTCCCTTAAATGAAACAGCATTCAAGAGTAAGAGGTATTTCAAAAAGGATGTTTAGTGTTTGTTAAATAATCTCTTGTGGTTTATTAATGATGTCGTTTTCACCTATTTTATGAGATCGGCAATTCCTATTTGTCTTTTCAAATGGCTGCTATTTACGCTAATACACCTCCAAAGATAAATGTGGTCACCGATTCCGATTATAGCAGATAATCGGAATCGTTTTCCTCGTTTATCTTTGAAAATGTACAAAACAGACTAGATCATGCATGTGTAATTGCGACTTGCATTAAAAAATAATTTCTGTATGTTTTAATTGCTTAAGTCAAAAATGTGCTGAATACTCATAATGTTTGCAAATCCATGTTCATCTTTTAAAGATAGCCCATCTCTATAAAGGAAATCCCCATCGATTTATATATCCTTACATAACCCCTCCGCCCTACTAGAGATTGAACATTATGTACAGCCTGAGTTCTGAAAGTGTATTTTTTTCTTTCTTTTGCAGAATATTTTGGAGAAGTTTAATCCATGCGCCAGGCAGCTCATTTCTGCTGGAAAAGCTTATCTGAAAGCTCTTCATGGTGAGTGATGTAACACTTTATTCTCTTACTAAAAGTATTTGATGAATTATTGGATTAATTTATCTCCGTTTAAGTGCTCTTCGGTCCGGTGGAACATCTGTTTTAAGCTATAAATTAAATATTGCGCCCTTAACCGTTGCGCCAATGTATGTGGAATATAAATTATGCACATTTATCATTACTGTCCAAGATATTGAAAATTTTATATACATGTTTGGTTGGATTCATTTCTGTGAGTGTTTTACGGAATTCTCTTCGAACTGTCAAATCAGAAAATTGTATATTTATATCAAGTAGTGAAATTTACATTAATCCAGTCTCAGTCTGGGAGCTTGTTAAGAGGAGTTCTTGAAAGCACATAGGATAAAATTTAACACTTTGAGCCATTCCAGATGGTGCATCATTTTGATGTTTTTATTTGAGAGTTAAAAATGCCTACAGGGCGGTAAGTTGTGGATTGATATTTCGGTGTATTGATTATTTTAAAACAATTATATATATTTCTTTGAGCAGCTAACTCCCTTGCCTTATGTAAATAATTATGCAATGAATTGCATAATATGGAAAAATACCTTAAGAATACAAAATGAAGCGGTTAATCATTTTAAATCCAAGATATGTGGAAAAAAAGAGTGTTAGTGTTCAGTTTTTCATATGGGAAAATTTGGTTTTACATAGTCATGCTAATATGGGGAAGCGGCTATGAAGTCTATGAGGAGGAGGGAATAAAACGTTGATTTTAGAATTTTTCTATTTGTTCACATATAAGTTTGTAATAACGATTTTTTAAAAATTTTATATTAAGAAGATACTAATAATTTTAAAAAATGCTCTCGATGCTATATGTTTGAATATGATTACCCTAATTTATGTGTAAAAATATTAGTTCTACAGAGATAATGGTTTCGAAACTTTTTGTAATCATTTATACCTTAATTAGTCTTCTTATTTTGATGCTCTCTAAAGTTTTATGTTGGATGGATGTTAAATTGACACGTCTCCGTATAGGACACACTCGTTTCACCCACAGACATTTAATATTTGGCGAAAATGCGCCTACATGCAACAGATGCCGAGTAAATTTTACTATTCACCATATTTTAATTGACTGTCCTGTTTTCAGTTCTTATCGTGTTCGTTTTTTTACCTCGTCTTCCTTGACTTTACAAGACTTGGTGGGTGAAATGCACCACCCAAATATTTTTAAATTCTTAAGAGCGATTGGTCTTTATACTTGCATTTAGCATTTTTCTTTTTTCCTATTTCGTATTTAAATATTTGGTTTCCACTTTGCATTAGTTTTTTTAAATTTGGAGGAATCATAAATTGTTCGTTAAAACTATCTTTTATTTTCAAATTATAGATTTTTATTATCATATTTTAGGCTATTTTATATTCATATGTGAACTTCATAAAAAATAAATGTGCTTTTAAACCTATTCTAATGTTACCATATGATTGGCGCAGTATGGCCAAGTGTGGCTCTTGCGCCAATAAACCATACAAAACCAACCTCTAAAGTTTTATCCTATCCCCTTCCCCCAATCATACATCTGCGCAAAAGTTTTAATTCATAACATTAAAGGCTTAGTTTAAGAATAAAACGTCTTGACTAAACATTTGAGGGTTTTTTTCTTTTTTCTTTTACTTATTATTCCATTTTTGACAAAATGTTGTTCAACGTCAAAACAAATGAAAAAAAAAAGTTGAAATAATTTGAATTAATTTATGATTCAAGCTCGCAGTTATTCTTCATGATAATCAAATATCATGCTTGCGCGTAACTGTGTTTATCCACTCGCGTCGACGTGCCACGAGAGGCTTTTACCACAAAATCACCAACGACGTGCTACACACGTCTGTCGGCAATCGTCACAGAAGTATAGTTCAGCAACGAATTGTAAAACCCTCCGCGTTTTTGCGCATGCTTAGAATGGGTTTAATTCTTCAAAATAGGGGTGAAAGGAAAGATGAAAGGAGATGTTTTTGCGCATGCTTAGAATGGGTTTAATTCTTCAAAATAGGGGTGAAAGGAAAGATGAAAGGAGATGTTTTTGCGCATGCTTAGAATGGGTTTAATTCTTCAAAATAGGGGTGAAAGGAAAGATGAAAGGAGATGTTTACATTTACTAGCATCTAATAGGTGAAACCTAAGGTAAAAGTTGAATACCGGAAATGCACTCATCATTCCGCGTCTCACCCATTAATGAGATGGAGTCGTCGAAGTGCGGTCTTCTCAGAATCAGTTGACGAATTATAAGAAGGATGTTCGAGACCCATCGACTGAGATTATTTGCTAGAATACAATTTAAGGATAAGAATCTTAGGTCGAAAATGAATGCATTTAGATGATGATTTTCCGATTTCTTTAAAGTATCGGTTTCTTTGTGTGGCGTTGCTGCCAGTTACAATGGACTATTTTGACACTCGCACCTGTGAATTTCTTGCCACCACAAGTGGCTAAAATTTGGCAATCTTCTGGATAACTGTAAGAGGAAAAAAAGAGGCAGGAAGATCAATGGTGACTAGTAAAATTATGGCTTTTGCAAAGGTTTGGATAATCTTAGATAATAATATGATGGATGGTAGAAGAGACTATAGACACTTGTGTCTGACTGAATGATAGTGTGGTGAAAGCTTATTAGCCAGTTAACAGCTACGCTGCACGGGCAATTGCTTTTGTATTGTGGTCATGTTACTCGGCTGCGAACCACAAGGTCCCAGATTCTATCCTCTCTCAATTCAATCCGCCACAATAGTTATCAACAGGTAATTGCGTCTCTATCTACATCCTTTTATTCATTTTGCAAATTTTATGTCGGACTAGCACAGCTTCCCTTTTTTAATTTTTTAAAATTTTCTTACGATTTACGTTTTTCCATTTTTAAAAAGATTCACTTTCGCATATCATTAATTGATTCGCCAGTTGATCCCAGAGTATGTAACCACGTTTTCGGGACCTCTGTCCTAAAGTAATCGGATATTCTGGTTAAATCAAAGACTGCCTTCATTTTTAACTCATTATACCGGATTGCCAAAGTGTTTAGCATTTCTATTCAATGTCTTGGATTTTGCCTCTTTATGCAAAGCAATAAAAAGTTCGCATTTAAGAAGAAAAAAAAACTAGATTGACTAGAAACTAGACATTATGAAAGACAGCTTTCTAAGAATTTAATGAATACAAATACTTCATTTAATTCAGAGAAAAAATATTTTTTTCTCTTCCAACATTCTGAGTTTATTTACAATTATTGTAATTTATAAATCGAATTATTTGTGGCCTTACTTTATATCTCTCAAGTTTGGGAACAAAATGGCAAATATATTTATGCATGAAGAAATATTTTAAATTTCTTATCTGCTGTATTATAGTGTGATGGAATGTATTTCTCAATCCATTCTTCTTAAAGATGATAAAATTTATAATAAAATAGACTGCAGGCCTTATTAATAATAAATGCATTACTTCGTTGAAATGTAATCTAGTTCCGAATTATAATAAGCTAGTATAAAGCATTGGTTCGACATAAAATTCTTTGAATAATGATGACCATTTGTTTTTCTTTAGATCTTCGCAATCTTTTTGAAAATCTGCTCACAACACTAACTGAATTATACTGATTATTGATTAAATAATAATTTAAATCAGAAACTGATTCTTTTGAAGTGGTTCAATATTGAATGAAGATTTTTGAATATCAATTGAAATGACATCTCTTGTTTATTTTTATGGTTGTAAGCTTGTTTTGAAATATTTGCGTACGTTCCTTTAATATAATTTCAATACTTTAAATAACCATATGTAATTACAGTATTAATTTATTATTACATAACCGATTCGTTTTTTTATTTCACTGCAAGTTCAATTCAACCTATTTTCAATTTAAGTATAGTTGAGTTTGCATCGTCCAACAAATATAGGAATCATTCACCAGTCCATGGGATCAAAAGTGATGAAATACAGTGCTCGGATATTCAACTGGTTGTATAGGAATGCAGCGGCAGTTAATTGACCACTCCATGTAATGGAATGGCAGGCGGTACTCGAGAAGGGTTCTCCGGGGGACAGTTTTTGAGAGCACTACCCTCTGGAGGGAGATAAAGAGCATTTTATTAACAGATTGCTCCCTAATGACTGCGAGGGGCCGCGGCCTGCTTCTTGAATTCGCCAACCAACTGCTGCGATGAAAGTTTGATGGCGAACGGCTTGATTGAGGCAAATCTGTCAAAAGCCCCCGCTCTTCTGTTATGCGCAGATTGAATTCCGATAGCAGTATTGTATATTGGTGTTAAGCCTATGTAGTTAGTGTGAGTGGATACTCAACAGTAAGGTTTCAGGTAGTAGCTTGTGATAAAGTTCGATTAAGTAACTAACTCTTCATCACTTGACACTCAATTTCTCAGAACCGTCGAATGAAAAGACAAATAAAATGAAAATACTCACTATAGAAGTTAACAATAAAAAAAAAATAGCAAATTCGACTGGAGTAGCATTCCTGCTATTTTGAATTACAATGAAAATGAATGTTTTTGTGCTCACATTAATGAATGTGTTAAATGTCGAAGCCAATACAAATGTGCTTTTTTATGTATATCTTTTTATAGGAAATCTCGCATTTATGACTGAAATTTTATTTTTACGATTTTGGTTTCGATTTGTTAACTGAAAAGAATGAAACCAACCATTTTAGATTTGTTGATTTATTATTTTTTAAATTTTTACCTTTTTTTAAATGTATTGGCAACTCACGTTTCCAAACTTTCATTTATATTCTTTTGGATTAATCTTTTTCGACAAAGTTATTGGTCAATTTGTTTTTGTTCGATATCGGTTAGTCAGTTTGTTTTTGCTTGATATAGGTTACATGGATTAACAAATTTAGCTAAATGGTGGTCTTACTGGAAGGAATGATTTCTTTTGGAATTATTTCGACAATTTTTTCTCAGTTGTTTAAAAAATAATTATGAAATGATTGTCATTAAAAACAGAATTTAAAATTTTGAAAAGGATGTCTATTTATGTTTAATTTCCTGATAGCTTCTGGTTAATAGTTTCTTTCTCATATTCATTAAAAAATGTACTTAAAATGGAATATTGTAGACTATTTGAATATTAAAACTTTCCGAAAGTCATGTCATTAATTAGTTTACTAATTTTCTTAATTGAATTTCAAACCAAAAAAAAGGTCTTCCGAATGCGAAAGATGTTTAATTTTAGTTTAATATCATCTTTTAATGTTGTTATTTAAGAAACAAAATAATTTATCATTTTGATCCTCTAACGATACATTTTAGTTATAAAGGACTCTAAAATATCGTGCTTTGTTTCTTAAAATAATTGAATCAAATCAAATAAAGAATGCTCACAGCTCTTTGCCTTTCACAGAGAGCTTCGTTTTGACTATTTCGTTTTCAGTACTTCACAGCTCTTTTCCAATATTATTAATATTTTAGTATCAATGAATTTATCTGATTGGCAGTTTTTGTTAGATCTCTGTTCTCCAGTCTTTCATAAGATTTTCTTCTTTTGTTTAAAGTATTTATGTTTTAGTATTTAAGTTTTATGTTTTAGTTCTATGTTTAGTATTTACGATTTAGACTTCAGTATACTTGAGAACAGAGCTACTGTGGCTCATTCGATTTACTTTGACATTCATTAATTTTAACAGTTTGGATGCTATTCATATTTAAAATTGAATTCGATCAAAGATACGGGTTTGAGACTCGTGACACAATGAAACTGAAGAAACGTCGTGTAAGTGGGTCTGGTGCACATTGAAACTATCAGGGTCAAACGCCTCTTGCTGGTGTTGTGTAGTAATTTGGAGAGGGGGCTGCCGGCTGAGGTGTCGTCCTCACCAACCTCAAAATGACGAGGCCCATTCGAAAATAGTCATAGTATTGCTTTAAAACGGGACGTTGATATAACTGAACTCTGTGAAAAATAAACATTATCGTTTTTCTCTCTCCTGGATTGATGAAATGCACTACTTATTTCAAAAGAACAGACTGGTCGTGAAATTAAAAGCAAATAAAAAATATAAAAGACTTGGAAAAGTTATCGTCATTTCGAAATGGAATAAAGCACCGAAATACAATTATCTAGCTTTATTTTACCAATCATTATAGTGGAAAATGTAAATGTTAATTTAATCGACTCGGAGTTTCAAGAAAGTGTTGAAGTCACTTGAGATTATTTTTCAAAAGTTTTAAAGGCGATAAAAAGCTTTCAGTATATAGATATATTCACTGGTGTGTATTCATAACCAGAAAACGAAATCATTCGTACTAGACTTAATAATAAATAACAAAAATTAATAAGAAATACTTAGGTTTCCTTTTAGATGCGTGAAATGTAAAGCCCAATATTTATTAGAAATTCACGCATCAATTGTAAATGCGCCCGCGATCGCTAAGAAAACGTTTTTAAAATGATAATAAAAGCCTCACGCGAATCTTAAATATTGACTTATAACTAAAAAGTAATCAAATAACGTTTCGCAGCCCCCGTGCTTAGAATCAATAACACTGAGCTCCATCAAAACGACTTTTGAAGATATTAAAATAAAAACTCGGCGAGTTCAGAGAAAAGCATGGCGAAATTAATTTCGTTGAACTGTTCAAACCAAATCCAATAACTCTTGATGTCATTACCGCGTAATTCGCTTAAGAAAACTCCCTTTGAAAACAAGCAAATCAAATTAATTTTATTTTCCAAAGCTTCCCGCTTCCTTTTAAACAATGATAATAATAATAAGAAAACGCGACTGACTTCAAGAGAGAGTGTTTTTTAAAATCTCCATTGATTTTCCGCGGCGATTTATCCTCAGCAACGTCTTAGCACTACAACTGAGTCAGCGTGTTTAATATCTGTCCCGGAAAAAGAAAAAAAAAATCGTCGAGTAGGCCCCTCTCTGTAGGATGGGGGTGGTGAGCGCAAATACAAGATTACCCAGAGTGATAAAAGCGGCGGGGAAGGAGGCTATCAGACGGAAACTATGTCTTTTTGGAAGAGGAGGGGTGGGCATGGTGGTTGTTGCTTCGCATTGTCATCACTTTGCGCTTGAAGACATTTCACGAATGCCTATGACTAAGCTTCCAGCGAGTCATGTAGGAATCAGAAATGTATTTGCAGACATTGTATTTTGAACATAATGCGAATGATGATTTTATGTGGGTTTGCTTGAGTCGGTTTCCCCTCAAGAAATAACAAGTATATCACAATTTCTAGTGATTTATATATTTATTGTGTCAATATTATGAAACAGAAAAATCAGGAGCTTTGTTTGTTTAGCACAAGAATTCACACGGAAATAGTCACAAAGCTAGCGAAAGTGCTCTTCTGAGAACTTTCTTACATATTCTTTGATTAAGGTGTTAAGCTCCTCGCTATTCCCTTTTAAAATTCTTTGACATAAACTGTAAATACTATGAATGCTCAGATACTTATTTACAGACTTCTGCTCATGAGTTGTATGTTTCGTAATATTTAAAGAAGGTTGATATTAACGTATTGTTAATGCCATGCCATTGACGAGCAATTATTACAGCCAGCGGGAATGGTCTCACAAGACTTTTTTGCATACTCTTTTACCATTTCTATTGCCGTGGGAAGTATGCTTCCCATCAATTTATCAATCTTTGTATGAAATTATGTAGGTTGGCATAAGTTCTGACACATTTTTTTAGAAAGACAGAAACTTAGATGCTTCACTTCTTTATCTCAGACAAAATGATGTGTCTTGATTTGTTACTTAATTATTAATGAACCAAATTAATTAATTAATGAATCAAATTTATCTCATAAGTTAAATAAATTGCTTTTCTTATTCTAATTTCAAACCTAAAAATATTTTAACATAATATGACTAGAAAAAAATTGCCCTTTAAAGGGTTAACTGTCATGCCATAGAATGCCTTACATGGCATTGGCGTACAATGGTTACGGAATATTAATTTTTGGCTTGAATTTAATATTTATACTGAATCTATCATGCGATCTTTGGTGAGTTTTTGGCGATTATCGGTAGTTTTATTATTGAAATACCTGCATAGGAAACGAAAAATAAACAACAAATGCTATTTATTATTATTATTATTATTATTATTATTATTTTGGTTTGCAGAGGATGTGAAACGGTGACTTTCTATCATTTTTTTTTTTTTGTAAATCAATTACGGTTTAAAAAAACAAAGGAAAAATGAATTTGTGTAAGGTCGGGTGCAATTATGAAAGAAGATTTCAGATTGTAGCGGAAATAAGTCGTATAATTGACGATTCAAACTTGAATAAGCAATTATATGCAGATGATTCGAAATGTAATGATCCATTTTGGAACCGGGGAAGGGATCTCCCCAGAACTTTCAAGCACACTCTCTAATAAAGGTGTTATCCCAGAGAGCGCCTTGCGTGGAACTGGCGTATAACAGTGACGCAATATTAACCTTTGGCGCGAATTTAGAGTTTTTTTCTGAATCTCTTGTGTTATCTTTGGAGAGTTATTTGGCGATTAATCCCTGACATACCTTAATAGTATCCAAAAATCAATACCTTAATAGTATCCAAAAATCGATACCTTAATAGTATCCAAAAATAGGATTTGCCTTTTAGACACGTTTTTCTGGTTCGATTGAAACAAAAATTTGACACAGAACTGCAAGTACAGTCACAAAATTCCACGCTAAATTTGATAAGATTAAGTCATTGTGTTTTTGAATTATCGCGTTTACATGTTTCTGAAATGTTTCATGTTCGCGTTCACATGACCGACAGACGGTCAAACGCGCAGTTGGATTTGGCTCAGATTTGACAGATGTCTACACTATAGATGTTAAATTTGTGTATTGGATTTATCTATCTAGTTGGCTTCATTTTGTCTCCTATCTGTCTTCTTTTTAAAGTATATTCGAACAGCCGGACAGACAGACTTCTATCAAATTTTGAACAAAATTTGCTCAGAGGAAATCTACAATTTTGGTATAAAGACCGCAAAAAAAAATCTCACTCGTCTAAGTCGAAGCATTTTAGAGTTACCTTTGTCACAGACAGACGGACGGACATTCTCAAAGTCTTGATTTCGAATTTTTTGACGATTACTATACTTTCTCTGTCATACATGTACGAGAAAAAAAAATATTAGGTGCTATCTTTGGAAATTTTTTGGCGGTTAATCCAAATATGTATTACACCTTCCCCTCCCCCTCTAAATCCAAATGTGACACATAATTACAATTGTGTCACATTTGGATTCATTTTTATTTGGATTTTATTTTTTTATCTATTTCTTAACGAGAGACACGATCACGATCCAAATCATGAGATCACTAACCAAATTTCATTTATTTAAATCACTGCGTTTTTTTAATTTACATGCGTGATCACAAATTTTTAATTTACATGCGAAAAAAAAACTGCAACATTCCAATTGATTTATGATTAAAAATCTTAATTAAAATTTTGAAAAATGTTTAGAGTTAAATGTCTATTCATAAAATTACTCCGTGTCTGATTTGGTAGCATTACGTCAGCCACTGAATCTGTCATGTTCAATGATTCGAGCGATTGGTGGGTGGAAAACTTTGACGACACCTTTTCAATTTTTTTCTTTTTTTCTAATAGTTCTTATTTAGTACAGTGAAGAAAACCTTGGCTTGAGAAATCTCATGCAGATTTGACTAATTATTTTAAATACATTTTTTTTATTTCGTCATTAATTAATGCTTTCTTCCTTTTGAGCGAAAAAATTAAATAGTAGAAATAGCAGACATGAGATCCAATTTAATTCTGTTAAACTAGATTTAAAATTTAGAATTCTTTCAAAGAAATATTCAAATAACAAAAGTAGTCCCCCCTCCGTTTTTTTAAAAAAAGAAATTGATTCATTTGGGAAGGAGGGGGGGGGAGTGCAGTCTTCCGCTTCTTTTGTCAGAATCTCACCTAAGTGGCATTCATCGAGAAAGAATGAATGAAAAGCTGCACTCAAAGAATCTACGTGCAGCTTGGAAAAGATTAAATGGCTTTGGATTTTCAGATTCATTCATGCATGACATAATTTAACAGGAATGTGTAGATTCATGGAATCTGCAAATACCACCAATTTCTCGAAGAACCTTTCGAACCGTTTGCGACATGGGGGGGTCCTCGGAATTTCAGCGTCGAAGATAAGAAGTCTCTACATTATTCATTCATTTTGTATGTGTGTGTGTGTTAAATATTTTATTTGAAAGAGAACAAGAGCGAAACACCCTAGACAATTATTGTATCGAATTCATGAAAATTATCAGAAATTTTTTTCTGAGTGTATAAATAAATCATTCTGCTAAATTTCTTTGTGATGTCTTTGCTCATACTATTAACAATATCTTTAGTTAAATTGATTGGCTTATTTCTTTAATTGTTATAAAAAGAGGAAGTGCTGTAAACCAAAGAAAAAATCTAACTTGTGATTTGATTAGTCTGTATGTTTTATACATTTCTAAATCCAAAAAAAACCCTTTTCTACGTTTTTTGTATTTTTTAACACAATTATTGAAAAATAGAACATGTAAATTGATTAAAATTGTGTGCGTGGGGTTTGTATATGGGTATTACGTCAAAATTGACGATCACATAAATTTTGAACCACATCAAAAGATTGACGTCTCTTAATAAATACTCCATCAAACCATTATGAAATTTGATCTTGTCATTTCAATAGACATCCGACTTTGAGTCAACCCTTTGACGTAAGTCAAAGCTTGACTATCTGTCTATTTTTGTTTAAGTTAACACTGTAACTCAAAAATGCAAAGAGGTTCTTAAATAGCATTTAGACTTTAATTCTGAAACTAAACTTTTCCTTCATTTCGAAGCCAGTTGATCAATGGAAAACAATCTAAAAAAAAACACTGTATTCTCTTCGCTGTTTATTAAGAAGCTTCTTTTTATGTACAGCCGACTACCCTGCTACCACTAAACGAAACATTATCGACAGGATTTGTTGTAGCCAACTGTTGTCTCTAGCATAACACAACACGTCCATAACATAGCCGATTCACCGAATTGTCATCCTCTTCGAGGCGGTTGCCCCCGAGTTACTAAGTGGCCAATCTCTGTTCTCTCTTTACTAAAGAGCTAAATGCAATAGTATTTGTGTAAGAAAAAGTCAACTGGAAAACGTTCCGTTTGTTGTATAAGATATCTTTCACTTTGATTTACTATAATAAATACATTAATGCCAAGGAAATTAATTTAATTACCATTTCGAAGATATCTATCTTGTCATGAACTTTTCTCATTTTGAACCATAGTGTGATGATAAGCATGACATCTGGATTGGCATCTATTCAAAATTGCCTTGTCATTTGAAAGACATTAGACGGAATTGATGTACACCAGATCTGGAATCTACAACTATCCAATCTCTAAGCCGAGATTTTGCTGTAAGGCATAAAGTTGAAGTTTTGTTGGAAAATACTGTATAGCTCGCAGATAGAAGACTCCAGGTTCGATTCTGCTGTTTGTAATTCATATATTCTTTTCATCAGTATATCAGGAAACATAAAGTTAATATTTTCATTGTATTAATTGAAAATTTTATTACTTATCTTAAATTACTCGAACAACCTCACTTGATTAGCTCAAAAGAACCCAGTGATTTTTATTTCTCTTGCTTAGTAGACATGGTAATGCTGCAGGAGCACTAAATCTAGGCTAATTCGGAATAATGCTTTCCTTTCCTGCTGATAAAACCATGTTTGTTTCTTATGAGTATCTTGCTTACATGCGGAATACCCAACATTCAATTATCTCATCAACCAGGCCACGTTAACACGCCCCTCCCAGCTCCTGTCCGCCCCTGGGTGCTTAATGGATTTTGCTGTTCGGTAATGGAATCCTTCGCCAAACACGCCAGAGGTTTGTTAAATTGCTTTAACGGTGGGGAGAGAAGGGCATCTCTGGGATATGGAAGAAAAACCTAATGTTGCCTCTGCTAAGTATCTACAGAAATATATGATGCGGATGTTCAAGCGATTGTAGTGCCTGTAGATTACTACTGGGAAATCAACTTTCAGGTGCAATTATATGTATATCTTCAGTTTTATCTTGCTTTTGTGCTGATAAGGAAAACCTAATTCTTGTAAAAGTACGGGCTGTGTGCATATGTATTAACATTTGTTATATAGGGCTGTTTTTAATGTTTTTTTAATAATGCAAAAAGAAAGTTCTATAATTGTGAAATATTCCACACTGAGCCTTTTGCGTTTGGATAGGCGGCAGCGCTTGAACTCATAGCTCTCAATCTTCGGGTATGACGGTTGGACGGGAGGAAAACGGCTTAAAAACAATATTATTTAGCATTTTGTGTTGATAATGATAATATATAGTAAGATTGAAGCTTAGTAAAAAATATAAAAACAACCAGCTGGAGTGATTTTTCCAAAACTTTTTCATATACTCTCTTTAATAAGTTATCCAAGAGAAAGCCTTGCTTGACATTGGCGTACAATAGTTACGAAATATTACTCTTTGGCGTGATTTTAGTATTTTTACTGATTCTATCGTGTAATTCTTGGCGAGTTTTTTGGCGATTAATTCTTACCATGCGGTTAATAGTGCCCGAAAAAATACATGTGTTTTAGATGATTTTTTTTCCAACAGATTGAAACCAAGATTTGGCACAAACTACAACTGTTATCGTAAAATTACACACCAAATTAGATATATTTAAGTTAATGCGTTTTTGAGTTAAAGCGTTTACATGTTTCTGAAAGTACAGACCAACAAGCGTCAAGCCCTCGTTGGATGTATTATAGATTTCAAATTTGTACCGAGATATATCCATGTAGCTCTCTTCATTTTGTAATTTTCGTGTTAACTTATATTCGAACAACCGGACAGTCAAACTTCCTCTGAATGAATTTTGTTCAAAATATGATAAAAATATATACATTTGACATAAAAACCATATAACAGATTTCAAACTTCTAGCTTAAAGCTTTTTTTTTTAGTTTTCTTTGTCACAGACAGACGGAGAGACAGATAAACATAATGCCAAAAATATGTTTTCCAACCGGAAAGATTTCTAAAATGCGGAGATTCGTCAAAATTTCAAATTCGAATTTTTCGACAATTTAAACGTCAATGTGAAAAGGATAAAGTAAAAAAGAAAAAGAAAATGAGAGAAGAGTGAATTTTAGTCAGTGGAATTTATCGGAAAATAACGAGTTACAGAGTCAAGTTGTTGATGGCCTATTCGTAGATGAATTGTAGGGATCTTCTGATGTTCTTGGAGTGTTTGGGATCGTAGTTCACAATTTCTTTAACCCTTTATTTACTGATGGTACTTAAAAGTACCATTTAAATCCGACTAAAAAATATGACTTCATAATATGACTTTTTTCTGATGGAGAATATAAGACAGATAGCAAGCAGTTAATATAAGCTAAAGGTAGGAATTAAAAATATTCAGTTTTTAATTAAATTAATAAAGATATGTCGATTAATTTAAAAAATTCTTGGATTCCCTTGGATTATTCTACAAGGAAACATAACTAGTGGTGCAAAAATAAAGTAGAAAAATTGATCTTAAATAAAGTTGAAAAATAATTCGGTAAATAAAGGGCAACATAATCGCATTTTTCTAATTTGTAGAAAAATCAGGTGAGCAGCATCTTATGGAAATTATTGAATTGTGTAGAGAGTTAGAGTTCACGAGCAATATCTCAAAATGCGAAACCGAGATATATGATTGAATTTGGGTACATATTTATGAGTATATTATCCAAACCGTAAGTTTAAATTAAATTTTGAATCAAATCTGTAATACGCATGCGTGTGAACACAATAACTGTAAAAAGCAACATCGTAGAAGGCTGAAATTTACCGTGAGGCCATTATGTCCAAATTATAGATGTTTCAAATTTGAAACAAAATAATTCTTTGAAAAAAATTGTTTTTTTTTCAGTACAATATTACTTTAATTATCTTACGAAAATAAGTAAAGCTCCGCTTAATTTACAAATTTGATTTTAGCATTTTTGGTAATAAAATAATATATGGTGTAAGATGCTCCTAATTCTTTTAGTTGTGTTTTGACGATTACTAAGATATGTATGAACCTCAGAATTTTTCAATCTAAATAATTGGGATTTAATTTATGTAATTATATAAAATTATCCTTGAAAGTGACACAGATGCTCAGCTGATCCACAGAGGGTTTGATTTTGAATGTTTGATAACATAACTTGAGGATGTTTTTTTTTTTTTTTTCAGTGGTTAGTAATTTTCAGAAAAATTAACTAAAAACTTCTAACAAACCAATATAACTAAAAAGTTCGTTCTTATTTTTCTATCATAAATCCTTCAACCCTCTGAAATGTCACTCATTCGAGGGAATTTGTTTGACAGAAAAATAATGCAGGAAATATCGTCATAATTGATGAAATTTCGAAAAATTGTACTAATTTTAAACCCTTTGAGAAAGGGAAGTTTTTCTGACGTAAGCAAGAAGCTTGTACTTAAAACGAAATCTCTGTCAATGCTATCCGAATTTTTAAACCAGAGATAACTGACAAGAGGACATATCATTGTTTGATGATTATGAGCAGCTAAATAAATTCTGAATTAAAATACAATATGAAAAGCAAAACCACTGCAGGCAAAAGATCTGATTATGTATTCTTTGTCTTCTCCGCACAAAAAGAAATGTAAGAAGCTTTTGGACGTAATTCCCACTCAGAGATACATATTTTGAATACAGCTGTTTTCATCTGGTATTATTTCTTAAATTCACTTAATGATTTTTATGCAATCTTTTGAGAACGGATTAGTCAGTTTTTCCTTGGGAAGCTGCAGGCTTGAGAATATTTTCAGAAGTGAATTTGAAATCTATAATTGGAGACTCAGAGAGCAAACATTAATTGTTATTAAAGCAAAACTCCTTATTGAAAAATATGTAATGCGCCGAATATTAGCATTAAATATTACGCTTTTGTGTTCAAATTTAATAGTTGATTTCAGTCAATTTTAATAGTTTTCTAATACAGTCTTATAATCTTATTATGGCACTGAAAATAGCTTGACTGGATAGACTTTAAGTATAGCCAGGTAAGATTCATCACGTTGAAATAAACTTTGAGAATAAACTAAATACTATTAATATAGACTTAAAATACATGGAAAAACAAAAGGAAATTTAAAAATTACAGAAGTAATGTGTTTTGTGAGATGTCTTGATATAAATCTATATATGGGAAAAAGCAAATTATCATCATAACTAAGAAATAGGGATTGCAATACCGGACCAAAATTTCAATACCGGTATTCGGTATTTTAAAATCTTAATACCGGGATACCGGTTTTAATACCGATATTAGAAATTTTAGAAAAAGAAAGAAAACACAGGTGTTTCTTTGTTTTATTTGCCAGTTTTGTTAGAGAGTGTAAATATCCCAAAAAATAATTTGTAACTTATAAATTATAACAGTATATAATCATAAAAAAGTAAAGGAACATCTTATTTATTTAAATCACAAAAAAAGTGCAAATATTACTATTCAGTCTGTGGTACTATTACAAATTTTTGAAATGGGATCTTAAAAAAACATAATGTATCAATTGTACTGTCATTAAGCCTGAAAGTAATTTTGTGTAAAAATGACCAGCTGTCGAAAACGCTCTTTTGGCATCTACGCTAGTTGGTGGTACTGTTAGCAATGCGCGATATACTTTTTCCAAGTATTTACCTCTAAATCCCTCATCTTCAAATAAATCGATTTCTCGTCGGATGGTTTTGGATATAGCTGATTTCTGTATTGTATTTTGGTTCTTTGAAATTTTTTTAAATTTTTATTTATCGCTAATTCTAATTTTTGTTCAAGAGACAATTCCTTTTCACTATTGACAGTAGTGACATCATAATCTTCGATTTGCACCAATCAACTTTCCAACTTTTTTCATAATTGTTGCTCCATCAGTCGTTATGGATACAATATTTTCTTTCAGGGCTAATCCATGTTTCGCTCATTTAGATTTAAGCAATTAATTAAGCCATTAATTAGCTAATTATTTTCGCCCGTTAGGGAGACATAAAAGCAAAAACGTACACTATTTTGCTATGTTCGCGATCCCTGAATATATAGTGGAGACCATTTTAAAAATTTCTAGTAAATACCGAAAAACCGGTATTTAAACTTGTGAATACCGGTATTACAAAACTGTACAAATGGCTCAAAATACCGGTATTCGGTATCCCGGTATACCGGTATTGCAATCCCTACTAAGAAACAGATCTGTTTTTTTTTATGAATTTATTTTTTGTTTCTTTTTAAAGAGGAAGTTAGATGGTTATTTTGTTTATATAACTTCCTCTTTTCTTCCATTGCAATACCTCATGAAAAATGAATTGGAAAGATATGTTACAAGGGGTTTTTTTAATGCAAAAAAGTGTTTTATTTTCTTGTTGCACATCATTTCTTAGTTATTTAAACATTGATATTTTGTGCAACAATGTAAATTGTACTTTTTCAACTAAATACTACACAATATTTTAAAATTCATTTCAAACATATAAAGGAGACGTGGAAGGGACCCGAAACGAAAGTATTGCATAACTTTCATTCATTCAAGTTCCAAACCTTATTGATAAAAATTTCGCACATGTATTCAAAGGAATGCCCATTTTTCTTTGTTTAACTGGAAAGATAGAAAATTTGGGCCTCTTCTTCCATTCATTTAAATTTTTACTTTGATTTGGGGGCATTCGCATTCAAAGATGGCAGAAATTTCACTGCTGTTGTAGTAAATGGCTTAGAATATTCCCTGGATGTGAAATGGCACAATATGCTCTCTAGTTGCATAACATTTCCTGAAATAAAAAAAAAAAAATAAGATATGTCCTCTGATCGTGTAGAATTTATTTTAAAATTATTTTCTATCGGAAAGAATTTGCGTAGAAAAAATTGCCATTCTGAGAGAATTTTCATAATTCTTGTAATTCTGCACTGCATTTCCAAACCTGCTTGAAGATTTACGGTCACGATGGGGATATCTAGATTTTTTTTATACATCTCGTTGCCAACTTTCTGGAAATACTCCCCAAATAATAATAAAACGAGGCAGTTATTTTTCTTTTTTAGAAATCGAAACCCTTTTGGACCATTTGGGAGCAGGAAATGTTTTCTTGTAGTGTTTTCTTAAGCAAATGGGGTTGGAGGGGTATGGATTTTATAGGCAGACTATTTCCAGAGCAGGCGGAAATGGATGAGAAAGGTGATCGCCTGGTGTTTCGGTACCGCGAAGAAATTTCATAAAGCCTTGAGACAATATCCGTTCTGGAACGAGGATAAACACTAAGAAGCGACGATTTTGTCTTTGAATGACTGTTGAAATGTGGTTCCACTTTTATGAAGAATAGGCTAGCCCGAATCTTATTTGATTTTAACCTCCCCTCTTAGCTGTTACCACTTTAAAAGTCAAGTGTTCCTCATCAACTTAAAACGTGCCTGTTGTACTTCATTGACTTTAATTCATTTTATTGAAATTACCTGGAAATTCTCATCTTTTCTCGTTCATGTTCCTTTTTTTAAGTCGATTTCTTGGTGATTCCCTTTTAACTTAATGTTTGTAGACTGGATGCTATCTGCACATTTTGCATATTTAGCACGTAGTTGCTCCTGAAGCAATAGATTCGTAAGAGTGATATGTGATAGTATGTGATTTTTCTATCCTGAGTTGCCTTCGGTAATTTAGCAACTGTAAACGGAGGTGATCGGGATATACTGTTATCTTTTTCTCCGCCCCCCCCGGCTATAAATTTCTCAAACACATTTTTTTATGGTCTCCTTTCTGATTTGGGCCGGCACGTCTATATCACATTGGTTTCCAGTCAAAATTTATTACATGTAACATTTTCTCTTAGTAACTTTGGAGCATATTATTGTAAAAAATGATCACCAAAAATCCATTTTTATAAAATCCGAAAATTTATTTTTGATTCCCCTTTTGATTGGAGCCGGCACGTTCATATGCCCCTCATCTCCCATCTGTTTCTAATAAAAATGTTCGAAAGCCAGACAGCTCTTCATCAGTGTACCGACAAAAAAAGAAATTAAAAAAAAAAAAGAATGTCTGATCCGATTTCTTTATTCTTTTCAGACCCAATGTGCATCGATAACATCGTAAAATTCCTTCGCGTTATTGTTTTAAATAGCAAGGTCTCTGATGATGAGACTATTAGCGCCCCCATGCGTCGGCTTGTTGAAACTGTTTTCTTCATCCAGTAAGCCTCGAAACATTTAAGTTGATGAGAAAATTGCAAAAGTGAAAGAATCCGGTTTAAAGAGTTTTCTTTTATGGATGAAATATTTCCAGTATTGAATCTAAAGTGATTAGAAAGTCCCGGATTAGTTTTTCATACTTTTCCTGGATTCGCATTGACATTTTAAATTTTTATCAGTTTAGATGTAATCATCCTGCATTATTGAACTTTTTATTTATTTATAAATTGTTTACAATAAGAGTTTTTAAAGAAGATGAACTGAAGTATATTTTTTCCCAGCTTTTTATTATGCGCAAAATATGATTATCACAATGCCAGTTGTAAAGAAGGTACCAAAATATATCAATTCGGTCTGACTTTGGCAAATTAACTTTCTTTTCCAGTCTTAAAGAAAATTCAATTTAGTTCTCTAAATCCTTTTCCTCTTCATCCCCCCAAAAACACATGAACACATATTCTAATTTTCTAAAAACATATAAAGTCATTAATGTAGGTTGCATAGCTGGGAGTTGGGAAAACTTGTTTTGAAATTCATTACATCCTGTCAGCTCATCTAATCCAACTGTTGTTGTTGTTGCTAATCTCCATAGCCTGACTTGGTCAGACCAAATACAAGAAGAAAGTCAAAAACGAGGAAGGGAGAAAAATAAATTTCTCCCCAAAGAAGTCCTAAACATTCTAGTATATGTTCAGCAGAGGCCTAATGTTGGCGGCATTTCGGGCAAGATTTTTCACCCTGAGAAAAGAAAGGGCATTTAAGGTGGCCACTGGCAAGGCGCGACAGGCAAGTGTTTGTTTTTCTATCACAAAGAAGAATTAAGGACTGGTCCGGCTTATTGGCCCTATACCAATCGTGAGTAGGGGGAACCATCTAATTCTTCTTATTTAGAAATTTCGCCTGAGAGAAGAATTCTAAGTATGTGAGCTCAGAAGATGATGAAGTCGCTAGGCTGCTTCCTTTCTTTGCAAGCCTGTCTGCTATTTCGTTACCAAGTGGATCCGCTGAAAACGAATATCATGTTGGTGCGAAATCAGCTGCAACATCTGAAGAATAGACAAATGCTTTATCTCCAATATAGGTCCAATTGTTGAGGTGCTCCATTGAGCTGCGGCTATCAGTAAGAATCCAAAGGTTCTTATAATTATTTTCTTGTAGAATGGTCTTAAGTCCCTCATCGATTGCTAGTAGTTCGCTTCTAAAAACGGAACAAAAGTCTGGATTTCGTTGGCATAGAGAAAAATAGTCTGAATCTGATGACAAATCCAACTGTAATAAATTTAATTAACTTTACGAATACTATTTATACTTATTGATTTTTACATTTTGATCTAAGTATTCACAGTTTTATAATCATAGAAAATTTCTTGAAGAAATTTTGGTGGATACCTATATTTCAAATATTAATGTGTCCAAAATGTAATTAAAAAAAAAAACTCGTGGAAGATCAACACTCCAAAAGAGACTTCGCTTAACTACTCTCTTTAGCCCAGCTGTATTGACTGACCCAATACTGACTCGAGTTTTGGTCTGCCTCCATTTTTTATTGCTCCTATGATAGGGCATCGAATGCTCTAAAGACAGTCAATAGAGTCCGCCAAGATTCTAGAATATTCGGGATCCTTCATTTGGGTTGCCAGGGTTGGGAATAATTGTTTAATTCATTCATTCATTCATTAACTATTACTATATCCGTTTACAGGGCAGGGAAGCATTATTTCAAATTCATAACAGTGTGCTTGCAAGAACATGAATATATTTCATTAATAGATGAAAAAATCAAAATGATTGAAAATATATTTAACCTAAACATGAAAGAGATGTATCGTTTTAAAAACAAAATTTATGGAAAACCAATGGGAAACTATATATTATGGTCATTCCATATTTCGACATGCTATAGGCTATTGCAACATAAATCTTTTTTTTTATATTAAATATTATCCATTACTAAAGACACGAGTAATTAAAAACAAATTAACTGATCCACCTTATTTCAACTATGAATAAAATAAACATCATATTTCCCTAGAAATGTTACACAATCTACATCATTCGTTTTTGAAGTAAGTCGTTCACCTTTCAAATATTAAATCACTTAAAAGTTTCAACTCGCCAAGTTCTCACATTCTTCGCCATTTCAGTAATTTTAATTCATTTCACCCGATTGCTTCAACAGCTTGCCGTTTCAGTCCAGGATATCCTCAATTCCTGGGAGACGACGGAACGATCCTTGATGGTCGGAATTGTTTGAATTGTAACACTTTCTGGTGACGGAAAAGCTCCATCACTCTAGAGGAATCATTCCTTGGTTTCCTGAAGAATTTCCGTTCGAGAGAGGATACTCGAAAATTCTCAAGAGTGCTCTGGAGAGTTCAGATGAGAAGTCTTGTGAATCGATTTTCGAAAATCTTTATTTCATTAAATGGCTCGATCAGTGGCTCGGATTCATAGCATTCTGCTGAAATTTTAAAACTCAGCAATTTCAGTAAGAGGAATTTGCACCATTAATCCTCCAGCTACGTATCCCGCGATTTCCACGGGTTGACAATTAGTCTATTTTCTGTTGCATCCTGCGTTTTTCTCAATTTAGAGTATTTATTTTTACGATTACGGATTTTTATTATATTATTGTCGTATAACATATAGTATCAATTCACTTCCTTTGAAAAATATTTGAACTTATTTGCAAACAACGCATCTAAATGGTGATTTTATAGAATTACATAGCCAGAGGGTTAACCCATTTATTACTTGTAAGTGAATTAATCCATATATGAAGATTCATAGTTACACCATCCATGGTATTATACGCACGTGATGATGAATATTGGATCCCCGGAATATTCTGTAATCTTCAAAAAAAAAAAAAAAAAAAATTCAGATTCGAGATTTTAACAACAGGTATATCGGTAGACAGCTAGTTAGATCAGTTTCAGACTACCTGAATCCAATAGAAACATTTTTGGAATTATGTCTGTCAGTCTCTAAACACGATAACTCAACATTGCTTTGAACGGATGAAATTTGATATGTGGTCAGTTTTCTGTCAGAATTTGAACGAAATCCAAACGAAAGAAGACCATCTATCTTGGTGCAAGTGAACACGATGACTTCAAAACTCAAACAGTTAAATCATTGAAATTTAGCGCACAGTTTTAGCATCAAAAGTTCAGATCCATATCAGATTTTGAGTCAAAGGTATCAAGGGTTTAACCGTTTATTGGTCTGTAAATTCGCATTGTAGTGTCCTGATCAAGACTGATCAAATAACAAAGCAGAATTTCCAGACAATTCTTTATTTTACAGCCCTATATATACAAAGAGCAACTTGTTCTAATCTTGATTAAATAAATAGTTCTTTACACTTGTAGTAGGAGATGCAACAGTAAAAATCGAAAGTTTTTCTTGAAACTCGGTTCTTCATCTCGTCAACAAGACCAGTCCAGTGGTAGTTTCTCAGACTCCGAACTCAGACTACTCTGTAGGCGTAGTCCAACAGTTCCTGCAATTCGTTTCTTCTCTCCCCTCTAAAAAAAATCTCCGCTTTATTTCGGCAACAATCTCCGCCTCTTAAATTACATTGGTCATTTGAGCTCTCCTTCGGCCAATCGGGGTTCAGCCATATGCTCTCTCAGCGGCGCCAGTGGGTCGTGGGTAGGTCCTTTCACAAAGACATACATCTAGCATCCAGATGTTTGGACACCCCTTTCTCTTTGAAGTTACTATCAATACCTCTGGGACGAGGAATTCCATATGTGGTCTTTCATTGTAGTTGCTAATGAACAGATGCGAGACCACGCAGGTGAAAAGATCCCCCATCTGGCTATCCCGACGAGTTTAGTAAGCAACAGCGACGACACAATGAATCAGTACAACTTATCAGTAGTGTCTTATCAGTACTGGGAAACGGGGAATGTTACATCATGCATGTAAACGTGGTAATTCAAAAACTCAATGATGTAAGTAAAATAAAATTTGGTATGAAATCTTGTTACTAAAGTTGTAGTTGTGTTTGAAATTTTGGTTTCAGTTGGTTGATTAAAAAAGCTTTAAAATACTTGGTTTTCAAAATTATGTTACGAAGCACAAAACGCTAATGTGTGTGACACTGAAAATAAAAATCTGAAAACTCCTGGCGTTTACATCCTTACTCAAGGTTCGCATTTTATGTGGAATTGGGACAGCACCTTTATCAATGATTATGGAGAAAGTTTCGAGTAAACCGCAACCGTTAATTTAACAGGTTATCATATGCAGTATTATTATATGAGGTATTTTTCGGTTAGCTGGACGCAAGTGAAAGGTCGCCAAATAATTTAGACCGTCGCCAAAAAATGTTGCCAAGACCTGTGCCAACTTGCATGCAAACCTAACTCTACAATACCTTTTGGCGACTTTTTTTTTGCACAGGTCTAAATTATTTGGCGACAACCGAAAGGTACCGAATATGATTATATAGACTATTTATATTAGAAATATTTTTAATTTCTTGATCCGATTTTAATGTAAACTATCAATCAAAAAAAACATTTTAAAATATATATAAACAGGTTTTTGGCAAAAGTTTATCTTACGCTAGATGAAGAAATATAATATCCTATGAATGCCCTACCCATTACTAATTTTTTTTTTTTCATTGAGGAAATGCTGCTTTAAGATTATCTAACTTTTCAGACATTTTTCAAACTTGATGAATGATACTTTTTAAAATTTTAACCCATTCATGAGAATGACAGCATATGGTTCTCTGTATTTCCAGGATATGGAGAAAAAAAGAATTCTTTAAAAATCGAAGCGAATCTAAGTTTTCCTTTCACTTCTATTCTCACATTCAAAAATGGGGGGAGGGAGACCCGTAAAATAAGTTTCAATATTTGCCGAAAAAAAGTTTGACTAATGAACCATAAGAGCAGTAAAAACTCGCGGGAAAAATATTTAAGTCAACAACGTGTGGTGTATTGATTCTCGCGGAAAATTCAGCGGAGCGAAAATGCCCTCAAGTGTGATGCCATTTTTCTTTTCTATGAATAGACTGAAAAAGAATGTCTCGGTTTTTGAAAAATGTGAAGCGTTACGTAATTAAGAGTTTTGTGTCTGAATAAGCAATAGCTACCGTGTGATGTACGTCATTTTTTTTTTTTTTTGGAAGCATTTGTTTTGTGAAATTATTGAATTTTTATAATTTCTCAAAAATCTCAGGAATTTTTTTCATTCTAAAATATGTCGTTTTAATAATATTTTTATGAAGTTTTAAAGTAACAAAATAAGCATATGGATCGTCATTCATTTTGTTTTTGTTGTTTATTTGTGAAAGTGTTGATGATGTGAAAAAAAATACATTTTGCTTCGTTAAAAAAAATTCTGTACGTAGAAGCTTGTAGACAATTTTCAATGAATTAATCTTTCTTCTTTTTTTTCTCTTTAATATAGATGGTAATAGTTAGGTTTAATTAGTGCTGGAAGCTATTAATTATAAAAATGTCAATTCATAAGTAAATGAAGAGCTTTTATTTAAGAATATGGTTAAAAAAAAGTCTAACATCGGTTGAAGCGCATGATTTT
This sequence comes from Argiope bruennichi, assembly GCF_947563725.1. Taxonomy (NCBI): domain Eukaryota; kingdom Metazoa; phylum Arthropoda; class Arachnida; order Araneae; family Araneidae; genus Argiope; species Argiope bruennichi. Next base: position 113,500,805 of record NC_079154.1, read on the forward strand.
TTTTTTTTTAATATAGACAAATTTACAGTATGAAAATTTTCTTCCTTTATTACAACTATTACAATGGCTCTTGTTTAACAATATTGGGAAATCTTCTTATCTGTATAACAAAAGCTAATATTATCTGTTTAATATTATAATATTATCTGTTTAATATTGAAATTTTTTAAATCTAGCAAAGGATGTATTTTAACCCTTTCTAGGGCCGTGGGAAGTATGAATTAATCAATCTTTGTATGAAAATATGTAGGTTGGCATAAGTTCTAACAAATTTTTTTAGTAAGTCAGAAACTTAGATGTTTCAGTTCTTTATCTCACACAAAATGATGTGTCTTTATTTGTTACTTAATTATTAATTAACCAAATTAAATTTATCTAATAAGCTAAATGAATCCCTTTCCTTATTCTAATTTCAAGTCTAAAAATATTTTAACATAATATGACTAGAAAAAAATGGCCCTTTAAAGGGTTAAGGAGCTGAATTCGTACATTCCTGAAGTTACGAATTTGCAGCTGAATTCATGACTCCAAGGGGGGGGGGGAGTGAAATTTCCATTTATGGATAATTCTTTTATGGTTAGAGGTAAAAATATAATTCAAATTCTTCGAGTTCGAAAAACACATTTTTTGGAATTGTGTTCATTCATCTGTCTGTAAACGCGATTAGTCAAAATCGCCTTGAAATGAATGGAATTTAATATAAGGTCTTTAAAACAGATGTTTTTAAGTTTTTAACAAAATCTATTCGTAGTCCATTTGTCTAACTGTTCAAGTGCAGGTGAATTTGATTTCTGAAAAAACAGTAAGAGCTGTATGGATAACATCTGCCACACATATTTAGTATTTAAATAGGTGCCAAGCATCAAATTTTGATTCAAATCCGACCAAACGTTGTCACTCTGTACTTTCGCATGTAAACTCGATAACTCAAAAATGATTAAAATAAATGTAATGTGTTATCTGATGATGTTTTAGTTTTATGCCAAAAATTTTTTTTATTCATTTCATTTTAATTTCATTTAGGGGTGTCCAGAATGTACTTTCTGTTTTTTATTTAGCACATTTTCTGTTTTTTACGTAGCACAACACTCTCACGCACGGAACTTTAAAATATAAATCTGAGCAATCGTGACGCTCATGACATTGCACATGATTTGCAATTTTATGAGAGTGGAGAAAATGACATTTATTAGTGCAAACGAGAAAATTTCGAGGAACCCATTCCCGCTTGTTTGATGAAAATTTGAAATTTATATGATGCTGTTCCTTTCCACATTCCGATAATCAAGAAAACATCCAATTCCTAAATTTTGGTGAAAATATTTACGATTTCTCACTGAAACATTTGAGGGAATTATGCTTATCAATCTGTGAGCGCAGTAAATCAGAAACTCAATGTGAAACATGTATGAAATTTAATGTTATTCCTTACCAAATTTGCAGTTTTTCTTTTAAATATTAGATAAAAACCTATACATATGAAATTTATCTGTTCCTCTGTCTGCTTCCATGTGTACACAATAAGTAAAAAACACAATGACTACAGCATGAAATTTGGTATGTAACTCTTCCCTCAAATTTGCATGTTTCTTTTAAATTTTAAACAAAATTCAACATTGGAAATTTTGTCTGATTCTTCTGTCCTAATTTATGTGAATATAATAACTCAAAAATACGAAGAAGAAAAAAACCCTGAATGTGTTTGATTACGATTGTGCCTACTGGACAATAGTGTTATCATTACCCTCCGTGTCAACTGGCCTATCGGAATTTAATATTTTTTCCAGTACAAAATAGTTACTGCTACTTATTCTTTGTTTTTTTTATGTTTGTGTGTGATGCCGGGTTTACACTCGGCCAGTTATAAGACGCCCAGTAAGCAGCGCATGTGTAGAAAGGGACTGATTTATGTTTCAACAATTTTATAGGATGGATTCAGGCATTCCATTCTTGACTATAAATTGCCATTTTGACCTACCTTAAATTTTATTTTTCACTGCGTATCGTGTTAAAATAAGGGATATTGACACAAAGAAACATGTTAAAATAATAATAATAATAAAAAAAGGTCAGCATACCAAATTTGGAAAATTAAAGAAAAAGGCAAATAAATAAAATAACTTTGCGTCAGAAAGAGCTAAGAGCAAAAAATGCTGGAATCAATCTATAATTTATCAATTTTTTTCACGCCGAAAAAGCCGCCAAATTCTGCAAACGCATGCGCAGTAAGAAAGTTGTTGTCCCATTGGGACAATTACTTGCCATGGACCGAACAGCATTTTCTATGCATGCGCTGCCTACAGGCCGTTTTATAACTGGCCGAGTGTAAACCCGGCATAAAATAAAATCGTCTTGTTCTTATTACGCGGTGTATCTTTCCATTTCACACGGAAGGATGATGTTTGGTAGATGTTCGTTACTCTGAAATTCTAGAATTTAATTACATTTTGGATCAAATTCGAATAAAATTATCCGCATTGACCATGCTTCTGCAGATGTGCTCTTTAAAAATACGATTACTAGGTAAATGATATTTAGAAGAAGGTTTTTAACTAACTGTCTCGCTATTCCATCAAATTAGAAACATAAGAAGATAAATAAATTTCGATTTGTGTTTTTGATTTGCAAACTGTAGATTTATATCAAGTTTTGAACCCAGTTACTTGACGTATAGATGTCCAAAATACATACTCATTTCTTTCCATTATATGACGAAGTTAAAGGAAAAATGTGCCGTATTGGTATCAGTATAGGAACTTCAGAAGTAGAGTACTATGTAAATCATAAATCAAATAATACATTAAAAATCATATTTCATTTCTGATAATATTCTCAAATTTCTGTACTCTGATACATTTCAATCGCTATAATTCGATTTCCATGAACGACTCCCCCCTTCTTTCATTTAAATTTGTATGGGTTTATAAAAAAGGATAAGCACTGCATATCTCATAGCAAATTACGCACCCTTCTTGCATTTCCCATTGTTTAAAAACATACCTCGGTGCCCACCACTTTTTCCATAAAATAAAAATAAGAGCAAAAATTTTCATTTCCTTGGCATCCACATAATTTCCTCTCCCCGGCCTTTATTGATCATTAAAAATCTTTACAGCCAGTAAAACATATTATTAACCGAAAGAAAATCGCCGTGAGAGGAAGATAAAAGCCGAAATGCATTTTCAAAAAACCGCGCGGAGGGATGGTTCCGATTCAAGATTCTCCCCCTTTTCAATATATTCCCGAATATAATATTACTTTCCAGACTTTTCTTCTCTTAACCGTGTTCATTGTCCGCCTATTCTTGGTATCACTTAATTGTGGATAACAGGTTCTCTCTCCCCTTTTGAAAATGAACTTGTGGGAAGAATACCCCCACTCGGCCAGAAAAATGGGAAATATGCTGATATCATCGTCCAGCCCCTCCACGTGCAAACACATACTTCTTTTTAAAACCACTTTCCTTCTTGGCGATATTGATTCAGCAAGGGAGGGCCTATCCCCTCTGTTTTCCTGGTTGATTGCTATCATAACTGCCTCGTGTTTAAAGAATGGAGGGAGGTTTCGGAGAAAGGTATCAGGAATTCAGCTGAACTGCTTCGAGATCCGTCCCTAAAATTCCGTTTGTTAAAAAAACAGGTGGGGGGGGTGGACGCATTTTGATTTCAAGTTTCTTAACTTTTGCTGAAAATTCGCGTTTGAGGCTGTTTTTAGAGAAATATAAGAGGTATGGAAATTTCTTGTCTTTCTGTGCTTTATTTTGATAGTACATTTGGTTAGAAGCTGCTGATTTTAAAAGATCAAAATTTCTAAGTGAGACGGGAAAAATTAAGTTTTCATCTATTCGCAAAACATTATTAACCCTTTTCACTCGGAAAAAATTAATCTACATCTTTTTACCACTCTGTAGGAATTTTTAATAATTAAAATTTTAAATAAAAATATCAAAATGATGCACCGTCTTGGATGATGACTGAGAGAAGACATCCGAGAGCAAAGGGTTAAAATATGAAGAGCCACAAAATTTTTTTACCTTTTTAAAAAATTTTTATGTAGCAATAAAAAAATTATATTGCCTCTAAGAGCAAATTGTGTGCACTCATTTCTGTAACTTATAGTTGTTATATGAATCTCTCTCGGCTTGGTAGTCAAGTCTCGCCTTCGGGACCTGAAGATTCCAGATTCAAGACCCAATTGCACCGTAGGACCTTCGTGTCAGCGGGTCTAGTGCACGTTAAATTTCGTCGGGAACAAATGTCCTGCTGGTGTGGTATGGAAGTTTGTAAAAGGAAGCGTCAGCTCAGGTGTCGTCCTCGTCGTCTGATTTCGTCAATAACTTTGAAAGTAGTTGTTACATAGATTATTATAAAAAACTATTAAATGTTTCGTATGTGAAATATACAGAAAAAATATATTGCAATTATTAAAAAATCTCCAATATGTCCCCTTTTACTTTTTCGTATACGTAATATGGAGAAAGTATAGAAATTATCAGAAAATTCGAACTCTTGAGATTTTGACGAATTCCCACGTTTTAATTCAAAAAATATTTTTTAAAAATGCCCGTCTGTCTGTTTGTGACAAAGACAACTCAAAAATGCCTTGAGCTAGATGGATGAAGTTTGGTATAAGGTCTTTTCGACAAATTTTGATCAAATGTTGAGAAAAATCTGTTCATAAAAAGTCCGACTGTTTGAATATAAGTTAACAAGATAACTACAAAACGAAGAGGGACTAGAAAATAAAATTCGGTACACAGATTTAACCAGTCAAATTTTAACCGAATCCAACAAGCGATTGGCTGTCCGTCGGTCTGTATTTTCAGAAACATGTAAACGCGACAATTCAAAAACGCAATGACTTAAATATATCAAATTTGGTACGGGGTTTTGTGACGTGCATTTAGTATCAAACTTTGTTCCAATCGATTGTGAAAAATGCATCTAAAACACAAATTTGATTTTCGGATAATATTAACTCAATACAAGGAACTAATCGCCAAAATCCATCGTCACGATGGATTCAGTAAATATGCTAAATTTGCACTAAAAGTTAATACTTCGCAACTTTTCTATGCAAATTCTATGCAAGATGTTCTCTGGCATGACAAGATTATTAGAGAGTTTGCGAGAAAGTTTTAGGGTTTTAACCACTCTTTCTGGTTCGATTTAGTCATGGCGATAAAAATGGCTGTTTGCAGTAATAGCTCTCACACATTAAGAAATATTGTTACGAATCTGTGAGGCGGCTTCCCATCATAGTCGGTTCCATAGGAGATCCCAGAGCTTGGCGACAAACTTGGCGACCATTTGGCGATTTGGCGACGAATTTGGTGACTTTGGCGACAAAATAGATTATACCCAAAACATCGAGAATATTCCCGGTCCATCCAGTAGGAACGGAGATACGCCTCGAACGTTCCTGATTGGTTGAGAGGCTTCTAGCCCCGCCTCCTGATGCCTATAAAAGGAAGCAGTCCTGCCGCTGCCGGGTTGGGGTGACCCAGCGGTGAATTGAGTAGTCGGAAGCGACCGAGTAGAGTCGTCGTGAATTGAGTAGTTGTGAACCAGTCGTGGGCCAGTGGAGTCGAAGATTAGTCGGAAGCGACGGTGAAGAACTCGTCTTCCAGGGACTAGCGGAGTAGAGCTGCTGTGTATACTGTTGTATGCTGCACGTCTCGGCTGAAGATAATCGTCTTCTGTGCTGTATATAGTTGTCGTCTTTGTGCTGTCCTATGTGTCTTCGTGTAAATAAACGCCGTTGTTTCATTTTCTACTGCCGCCTGCTGATTGAGTGTTCTCCACACCGTATAACTCCCACTATCCAAACGAACCCCCGGAAATTTCGTAACAATATATTTTAATCATTTGTTGATCCAAAGTATTTAGTTAAAACTTATGCTATTATTCGTGCTCTGAAACCTTAAATATATACATATCATGAAATTCTTGATCGCTTTTTTTTTCGGATCTTAAAGATCATTTGGAACATGAACACGATAAACTTAATAAAGTATAATCTAAATAAAGTTAATATTAAATTAATAATCATGCATTTTCTTCTTAAAATAAGAAATATTACCAAAGTTTCAAACTCCACCACCAAACTGTGACGTCATTTTTATTTGTTTATAAATAACCACCGAATGGTTATCTAATTTTAGAACCCAAGATACCAAGGAACTAAGATGGCTGCATTTAATCTACTCTTTAATTAATCCATAAAAAAGGCAACTTACGAAAACTATCCGAGTTTCACGTAACCTCATCTGTTAAAGAAATCACGGCTAAAGCCCCAAGTTGCTGTTTATTTTCTACAGAAAGGTCGTTTAGAGGATAATTGGCCATTATGCGATCATAATTTTTATACATTATCCGAAACTTACGCTGGTAATCGTATCTTTTCCTTTGTTCCCCTTTTGTTGCATGACTAACGAACAACCATTTTGCTTTCCGAGTTGCTTTTGTTGACGTATTATTTATGAAAACTGGTTGGCCCACAAAACGCCTTTGAAAACTGTGAAAAAGATGCTAATGCTGCTTTGCTTTGCGTATAGGAGTTCCTTTTGTTGAACAGAATTTATCTTAATTCTGTGTTCAGACTAGTTTTAATGTAGTGTGGTAATTAAGTTTCTTGGAAATTCCGTTTCTTTGTTATTTTCGTGCAGAGGTTTTACAAGATAAAATGTTACTGTACACATTTTTTGATAAGTTTAAATGATAATTGTAATTAAAAAAAATTATGTTTGTTTGTATTATTCATTGCATTCTTTCTCAGGCATTTTAAGTTTTACAACCCTTATGTTTAAATTTTATTTTTAACTTCTTTTCTGTTGCGTTTGTTCTGTTTTTTAATATTAACAGAAATTAACAGTTTTTCAAATTATTAATCTGTTCTTAATTATCTGAATGTTAATTAGACATAATTGAAGAAATTAGTTTCTTTGCTCTTTTATTTTCTATATTATACAATGAATACGAATAACAGATATTGTAAGTAAAAGTCATCATTTGCAATTTTTAATGAATAATGTACAATTCGGTTTAATGTACAATTCCTTAATTATATTACTGAATAATTATATGTATTAATAATATCGTAATTATCGATGTAAGCAGTGAAATAAGAAAATCTCCGTGCATTAGTTAATTCAAATTTCAACTATTTGTCTAGTCAACGTCATCGGTTCACCAATGTTGCGATTGGTTATAGGAGAAGATCGAACTCGTAACCTTATGGTTCGTAGCCGAGTAACATGACCACAAGACAAAAGTAATTACTCATGTCTCGCAGCTGTTATCTGGCTTATAAAGCGTCACCACAGATCTGATACTCTCCTCTACTCCTACTTCCCCAAACCGTAGGGGGCCGCGTTGACCTGGTGGTAAAGTCTTGGGTTCGGAACCTGGGGGCTTCAGGTTCGAGACCCTATTCCACCGAGGAACTGTTGTTTAAGCGGATCTGTTGCACGTTAAATCCGTCGGGGTCAATTTTCCTCCCGCTGGTGTGGTGTGGAAGTTTGGAGAGGAGGTGCCAGCTCAGGTGTCGTCCTCGTCATCTGACTGCGGTTCAAAATGACGAGGTCCATCCACAAATAATCCCAGTGTTTCTTTAAAACGAGACATTATAACTAAACAAATCAAACCCCCAAACCGTAGATATTTGGAGGAGAGTGTCAATTTGAAGTTCAGAAAGTTCCAATAACATTTTCTTACAAAACCATATAAGGATATAGTTCACATACAGTTATCCTTTTTTTCTCCTTCCGTTTATTATTATTATCCTCTAGCCGTTTATTTTATTAGGGTGGTAAAAAATAGTTTGGTTTTTAAAATCAAGCTTCAATTCGGTATGAACATGAAACAACAAAGTATTAGAAAACGTAATATAATTCTTCAAGAATAATAGTATCATACCATCTTTCTGCCAGTTGAACTATCTCTTATCAATATCATTCTGTTTATCGAACGCAAAAAAGATTCTTTCTCCAAATCTTCAATATTTAAAAAACGCATACCATTCAAGAAACATGTTATCAACCCAAAACATGTGAGCAACAAGTTCCTGACTGTTTGGTGGCTATGATAAAAATGCATTTATCCCAAACTCTTCTCAAATCTATGTTAGGTCATTTAAGACCTGTGGCGTCTAACATTTTCCTTTGGAAAGGAGAGGTCTCTCTTCGTTAACGTAAGGAGAATGTCTCCATCTTTTCAGAATACAATGAAGAGAAGACAAATTGCTTTCCGGATTTGAAAGTGATTGATCTGCTTAAATTTCTTTCAAAATTGATCACATTATATATTATACCATCATTGTTTTGCAATTGGTTCGGCTTTAACTCTGAACGACGTTGAACTCTGATTATCTGTCGTATGTAATTTATTTGATACTTCATTCCGATTTTTGGAATTTTGTAGATTTATTTCTCTTTTATTCATCCTTTTATAGAATCGGGGATCCTATAGGTTTTCAAAGAGAGCTTTCATTCGATGACTACGAGGTGGGATTAACGTAGGTTGAGGAGATGGAGATCTTTAAGGACCTTACTAGATTTCCTTTATTCATTTCCCTTTTTTATGCTCTTCATATAATGTCTTTGGAATAAGTAAGTTTTTATGCAAGGTTTCAGCTGCTAATGGATAAATTTTTCATGGTTTTTTCCCTGGATTTTTAAAAATCCGTAGCTACTCGTCTTAATACTTTCGGATTTTATTTCAAATTAACTGTCTTTTATGATCAGCTTGTACTTCTGAATTAATATTTCCCTCGCTGTTAAACTATAAATGTGAAATGAAAAATTATTTAAGATTGCATCTTCTTGTTTAATAAAAGTCTAAAAATTATGAGTTTATTGGAAAATTAAAATTTATGAAAAATACATTTTCTTTTCTTATCCTGACTTAAAATAAGGCATAAAACATCAAAATAACCATTTGATCTTAACCCACATTAAATCCTTCTGTAAATTTGATACGAGATTAGGTACAAAAGTTTCCGGCCTAACAAGGGAAATAAATAAACTCATTTTAATGATTGCTTTATTTCTCAACATTGTCTTCTTCCAAAGACATACACTTGCTCCAGCGGCGAGGCAATGCTTGGACCCCCTCTTTGTAAGAGCTTTCTTCTAAGACCTCAAAGTAGGCATTCGTCGCTGAGATGACTTCAATACCAGAACAGTATTTCCTTCCAACCACATATTTTTTCAGGTTAATGAAGAGGCTGTAGTCCGAAGGAGCCATATCTGTTGAATAGGATGCATGAGGAAGAATTTTAAACTTCAGTTCATGAAGTTTTGCCTTAAAAATGACAGGCGTGTGAATGGGAGCCTTGTACTGGTGATCTTCTTGGCCAAACCTGGCCTTTTTTCTTTGATTTTGGAATATAATTTATCCAGAAGATGAGCATAATATTCAGCACTGATAGCCCTGCCTTTTTCTAAATAATCCAGTAATAAAATTCCCTTTACATCTCAAAAAACTGTTGTCATAACCTTTCCAGCAGATGGCACGCTTTTTACTTTTTTGGTGCTGATTCGTCTTTCATTGTCCGCTGTTTTGGTTGCTGTTTGATCTCTGTAGCATAGTAATGGATCCATGTCTCATCCACAGTAAAGAAACGCTGCAAAAAATCAATTAGATTTGAACTGTGCAGCTCCGATATTGTCATGCGCTGCAGTTTTTAATCCAACGTCTTCAAACGTGGCACCCATCTTGCTGACAACTTTCTCCTACCCCAGATATCAATTAAAATGTATGTTCGTCTTTTGGATATACCAACAGACCTCTGTCAATTTCCATCGGAGATCATTCATAGTATATTTTGTGCACTTTTCTAACGATTTCATCTGCAGTGGCTGATATGGGTCTTCCAGAGCTTCGTATCCAGAGTACTCGTACGGCCACGTTTCAAGTCTGCAACCTATGTTTTAACATACCCATGTTTTTTATTAATATATATATTATCACAGCTCGCACTTCAATTTTTTTCATACTCGTGTGGCGAATTGTATTGAGCGAGGATAGAACCTGGGACCTTGTGGTTCGCAGTCCAGTAACATGACCATGATACAAAAGCAATTACTTGTGCAACGTAGTTGTTAACTGGCTTATAAGCTATTCACTACACTCGGCTAAAAACAAAAGAAAATTTTAAAATAGCAGAGTACTTAAACAAACAAACACAAATCTTTTAAAATATGCAAGAAGATTTCTTTTTTAAATGTCTCGAATAGCATACAGCAGCATACCGAATTGAAAGAAACTTAGACAGAAAGAAAGGAAGAAAGAGTGTTAGAAATTATTTTGAACTTAAATAATTTCAGAAAAGAATTTGCCGACGCAGCAATTTTATCCTGTGGAAGGATATTTGACCGATTAATTCTGAAGTTGCGAAGCCGGAGTTCGAGTTATTTGAAAATTAATTTAAAAACGAAGATAAATTAAAATTTTTACACACACACACACACACACATACATACGCTAGCAGCACGCAACACGCACGCACGCAACACACACACACATGCAACGCTCATACACACACACACACACACACACAATCAATATGCTAAAGGCCCTTTCTTAAAATGTTTGAGCCAATTTTGAACTGTCTGCTTATCAAACTTGTCATTCAACTATAATAATTAATGTTCAGTTATATCGGACTTTCCAAATGTACGAATTCTGCGATCAACTTTAATAATTTTAAGAAATAATTTAATAATTTAATTAGACATAATTAATTAATAATTTAATTAGACATAATTAATAATTTTAAGAAATAATTTAATAATTTAATTAGACATAATTAATAATTTTAAGAAATAATTTAATAATTTAATTAGACATAATTAATAATTTTAAGACCAATGTCTCAAGACGAATAAAATTTCTTTAAGTTTATTATCCTTCATCCGTTATTTATGCCATGAAAAATATAAAGCTTTATAACTTATCTCAAAACATTGTGAATTCAACAATTGTTCTGAACAAGTGTCAGATACTCGAGAAACATTTTTGCCATAAATTAAATGACCGAGATCTGTTGTTTGAAACCAGATTGATCTTTCAACTGCATAAAAGAGCCCACGGTCTTATCTTTGCAAGTTTTTGGCTTCTAACCCATTTGCCAAGTTGGTTATGAGGCTTCCTTTTTGGCTGACGAGGGATGAATCTTTGACCATATATTAAAGGAATAGATGCTCAATTCATTTGAAATGTTTTTGTCATGTTAAGGTTTCTTTTGCATGACATTTAAATTATTTTTAAAGTGTCTGCATGACAGATCAATAAATTTCTTAAAGTGAACTTCAATATCTGATGTTTTCTACAGAGTACATGCTGTTTGAAAGCAGCTAATAGGATTTAACGTATTATCAGCTGCATCATTAAAGTATTATTAGCTGGCTAATTTAAATATAATCTTTATTTAAATTAGCTTTAATTAGTCTATATTAGGCTCTCCCAAACTGTGGATAGCGTCAAGCTATTGAATGAGTACGTATCTTTCCATAATCTGCAAAAATGTGATGTTGCCTCAACATGTTCATTAAGTCATGCATTAGGAAATAAATAAATTGGAATTTATCTATACTTATATAAAGCTCAAATGTGTGTGTGTGTGTGTGTGTGTGTGTGGGCGCACTAAAGGCCAGACCGTTTGACCTACAGTTACCAAATTTGGTACAAAAATTAAGAAATTCTTTAGTGCTCATAAGGTTTAAACGCTCAGTGACTCTGTTTTCAGTAATCATATTATAAAAAAAAATGCTTTGTTTCAGTAAAAAATACTATTGTATTAATTGCAGATTAATCCTTTCCACTTTAATTTAAAGCATAGATTCTACGAGAGCTAACAAAAAATTAGAAATTCATATTACGTTATGACTGAAGGCCTTTATAATATTATGAGTGAATTATATGACTACCAAAATTTGAAATTTTAAAATACTTTGAAGAAACTATTAAAGTAGGAATTGCATAAAATATTTAACTATTAAAATTTTAACGAACATTAAGATTGGCGAACCGGTTGGCCGCCAGAGGCGGCTAGTATTTAATAATAAATATTTTTTTTTTGTCTTGACAAATTTTTTTCGCTCATAAAACCTTTTTTGGAAAGAAAGCATGTTCCTCATTTATCCAGAAATTCAATGTTCCCCAAGGATGAAATGGGTCGCTATAAATTCAATTTCAAAAAATGGGTCAGGGGCCGCTGTGGCTTGGTGGTATGGTTTCAACTTTGAGGCCGGACGGCTCTAGGTTCCGACACCGCCGAAGAACGGTCGTTTAAGCGAGTCTGGTGCAATAAATCAGTCGGGGTCAAATGTTCTTCCGCTTGTGTGGTGCGAAAAATTGGAGGGGAGGTACCAGCTCTGGTGTCGTCCTCGTCATCTAACCGCTGTTTAAAATTACGAGCTCCGTACCAAAATAACGCTAGTGTTGCTTTAAATCGGGTCGTTTATATAGCTAAAACTAAACTAACATGAGAAGTCTATCATTTTTAAAAGGTTGTGAATACTAGTTTGTATTGAAAAATGAAGTTTTATTATGTATTTACATTTGTTTACAGGAATTATATATTATTTTTATACATGACGATTACATTTATAAAGAATGACGTCTATGATGTAATGCAAAATCTGATGACGTAGAATTTTCCTACATCGAACTTGAAAAACTCAATAAAAATTGGGATCTATGGATATTTTAATATACAGGTATTAATAATGAAAAATATATCATCTATTTTTTACTAAAACTTTACATAAGTAATTTTTTTGAGATTAGAAAAAAATACTATAAAAAGAATTTTTAAAAAAAATTAACAATGATTTTTAAAATTAATGTTTTTTTTTTTTTTTTTTTTTTTTTAAATTCTGAAGTTGTACTTGCGGAATAATCACACCTTTTAGTCTCTTCATTTTTTTCCCCGTCTTATTTTCTTCGACTTGAAATTACATTTCACATTTACAGGTTACTGCGCAGACCTTATATTCACTGTAAGAAATCTGAAATTAAATTGAATTTAAAGTAAATATTTCGCTCCAAGCTAGGAAAGGAATTCGAAGGACAGATGCCGAGAATAACACATGTGTCGCCGTCAAATGTTTATTGCTTTCTCGTAAAGAACTTTCTGGCCTTCCGAGAATTTCTATTTTATTTATTTCTTGCACGGATCTGTAAAACATTTTTTTCTCTTTATTTAATTTATATTCTTTCTTATGAATGAAATCAATGCAATAGTTATATTTACTTTTTTTTTTGCCAAAACTATTTTTCGATGTATAGAAATTTTATTCGTTGAACAGAATCTATCTATATATTTTTTTTATATTGAAAATCCAAGATTCTTAAAAATATTTCAATGTATAAAAGTTTTCAATTTATGCAAGTTCGATCTGTGGAGATTCCACCGAAATTACTTAAATTTTCATATTATTGTTAGTTGATGTTGTTATTATTATTAATTAGTTAATACAAGCTCTAAGCTCATAGCTATTACGCATTTTGTTCCAATCAACGTATTTTATACTATTTTGTATATTAAATATATTCTATACGATATTTATAAAATAATTGTGATCTTTGATAAAATTAAGTTTTCTCCATTAAACATGTTTTACAACACAAAATGTATAGAATTTATGATGTTTGAAAAATAGATAAAGGTAACTTTTGAATACTTTTTAAAGTAGAAATATGAGAAAATTCTTTTATTTTACTTGAAAGGAATTTGTCTGTTTTGATAAATATTAGGGTGTCGCATTTCTTTCTCATCGTGCTATGAATGGTCTTATCTGGCTCTGTTTGTGCAAACATGCAAGCTTATCTATTAGCCGTCTACGTCATCGGCTTCAGTTTTACCAGAGCTCTACACCTCAAGCCAGGACTACACCACCAAAAAGTTCTTTTGTCTATTTGGTGGGATTGGAAAGGCGCAATTTTCTACGAGCTCTTTTCTCAAGGTGAAACAATAAATTCTTCGAAATACTGTCATCAACTGGATCAGTTGAAAGCTGCCATAGCAAAATAAATAAAAATAAATGGTCAGAATTAATGAACCGATGAGGCATTGTTTTTCATCATTACAACGCGAGGCCACATTTGCATTAGTCGTAAGAGAGAAGCTCTTACAGTTAAATTCGGATGTTTCACCGCATCCTGCATACTTTCCAGATCTCGCTCCATCTGATTATTACTTCTTTCTGTCCTTAAAAAAATCTCATCGCGATAAAACGCTTTAAATCCATCAGCGAAATAAAAGCGCACCTTGTGAATTATTTCTTGTCCAAAACGCAACATTTTTGGAAAGAAGGCATAATAAGGCTTCCTGAGAGATGGAAGAAGGTAATAGAGCAAGAGGGGTTCTTATATAACAAAATAAATAATATCTTAAACAGTAAATATTGTGTATTCATTTCATCTTAGAAATAGGAAAGAAACTTATGGGACACCCTGCTATTAGCAAATCAGACATATTGTAAGTTTACATATTGTTGTAATTTGAAAGAATGATAAGCAGAATTTAGGAACATGCAATTGTAAGAATTGTCTCCTACTTTTAGAAAATGAACTGTGAGAAGTTGGGAACATTAGAGAAATTTTATAACAGCTTCCAAACAAATGTAACAATGTGTTTCCATTTTTACTTAACTAAATGTATTAATTTTTTCTCTTTTTTAAAATTTTTGTTAAAATTTGATTTTTAATGCTAATATCTTCATTTTGTTTTATTAAACACATTTTATAATAATTTTTTTCACATAATATTTATCACTGTATTTTATGAAATATAATTTCGTGATATTTTGCATATAACCACTTTGAAATTCGGAAAATTAATAGTATAACTAAAATAATATACTTTTACCGTGAAAAAAAGACTTTTTAAAAATTTATTAAAAAAGGAACCTTAAATTATATGTTAAAACTTTGGTATAATTAAAAAGACAATTTTTTGAGCTTTAACTTGATGTAAAAAACATTTTTGAGCGATTATATTTTCGGAAGTTATCGTGTAAAAAACGCCGAAATTTTGTTTAATTTTAATTAATTAAAATTCTAATTAAAAATTTTTTAAAAATTGCTCCGAGGTCACATTGCGGCCTTGGAGATATATATGTGCCAAATTTGCTATCTGTAGGTCGAATAATCTAGCCTGTAGAGTGCCAACATGAACACACACACACACACTGCGCTTTATTATAAATATAGATTATTCTCTTTGTAGCATTTAATACGTTATCTGTGCAGCGTGAATCACATGTGATTCACGCTTACTTTCTGATTATACAGGACCATATATATAAAACTAGATGATTGGCCTCTTTTATACAATATAGCAAAGGAAAAGTAATCTAATCAGATAGTCTTAATATCAGGTATGGATCATGGCGGCGAATGTGTAAATATATTTTAATAATTAACTAGCTGTTGTACCGGCGAATTTGCTCTCTTTCATCTTTTCTAAAGAAAAGAAGAAAAAGTAAAGCATATTTAAATTTTTCTTCTTACCGTTTTCAATTTCTTATTATCTTAAGAAATTTCAGAACACTCAGACCTAATTAATAAAACTCTAATTAATTACCACTCTAAAGATTTCGGTTGTGTGACATTTTTAATCTCATTATTTGGCGCTTGTTTGCAAAGATTTCTTGGGGTTTCCATTCTAGAGCGTGCAATAAAATATCGTCTGCGTAAAAAAGAGTTAAGTTTTTTTCATTGATACCCACAACTTAAGGAGATTTTCTGCCATCGAAAGCAAAATGAATGGTAAATTAAAGGAGTTGAACACTAGAAATATCGAATTTTAAATATATACCTCGTTTTAACATACCCATCCATTTGACGGGGTTTTGATCATCATGGCTTTCAATGTAACTTTCGGCATAGTTTAAGTAAATAAAAGAATATAATTTAACAAAAACAACATTTAATATAATAATTAATAATTATTATAAAAGCTTGTAGTTTTAAATGAATCATTATCGGAATGAATTAAATCCCATTATAACGGCCGCCGCACATTTCGGATCAATCAATATAATTTCATATGAAAAAATGTAATTCAAATTTTTCCAAGAAATGTCCCGATGCGATGTATAAATGAATGTAAATATGTACTGATGTCCATCATTTCCATAAAATATTATAAACTTTGAAATTGCTAAAGCCGTCATTTTGACTTGTCTTGGTATAAATAGGTATAGGTCATACTGATTATGGAAGTTAACCCTTTCTAAGGCCGTGGGAAGTATGCTTCCCACCAAATTTATCAATCTTTGTATGAAATTATGTAGGTTGGCATAAGTTCTGACAATTTTTTTTTAGAAAGACAGAAACTTCGATGCTTTAGTTCTTTATCTCGCACAAAATGATACGTCTTGATTTGTTACTTAATTATTAATTAACCAAATTAATTAATGAATCAAATGAAAGTTATTTAATAAGCTAAATGAATCCCTTTCCTTATTCTAATTTCAAGCCTAAAAATATTTTAACATAATATGACTAGAATAAAATGGTCCTTTAAAGGGTTAAAATGGGTGAGTTGAAATTGAATAGGAATATGTCATTGTTCCTATATTTCATTAAAAGTCGTCATAAAGTTCTAAAACAATATATAAATTATATCAATTTTTAAACATGAAATTTGAAAACCACGAAAATGGTTTTCTTGGTAGTTTTAATGTTAAAATCGAACGAGATATCACTTAAGATTAGAGAATTATTGTTAATGCAGACCCTTTTTAACTATTGCCTCTTAGGATTGTTACTATTGCCTGTAAGAATAGCTGCATGAATTACGTTGGGCAAAAAATTTTTTGAAACGAATATCTTTTTTTTTTTTTTTTTTTTAATTCTTGGGAAGCCGTTTCTTAAAAATTCGTTTAAAGCTGGTACAGACACAAAAAAATTAAATGAAATTAAAATTAGATTTGGTGATATGGCAATAATGATTAGCTGGACAAAAATGTCTAAAACTGAGCAAAATTCAACGATATATTGACAATTAAAATGTGAAAATATTAATTCCAGAATACTAACCACTACCAATGCACTAATATTAATGGAATTAATTTCTATTAAACTATTTAGTAAACATATTTTTATAATAAAATTCAGCAAAATCATTTTCTTTATTGCATGCTTAAAATATTCGCAGGTTAATATTCTAGGGTTAAAGTCAATGCATAATGTGTATATGCATTCTATATTCTGTAGCATGTCAGGAAATTATTCGAAAATAGATTACAAAATTCCATCTTTACGAAATTGAAATCACATAAAAAGCTGGCGAAAAAAATACAATGGTGAGGTCAACAAATATCATTCTTCGATATTTATATTTAATCCATAGACGACCTTTTACTTTTTCGTATACGTAGTATGGAGAAAGTGCAGGCAACTATGTACCAAGCCAAAAAATTTGAACTCAAAGCCAAAAAATAATAATATGTAAGCCAAAAAATTTGAATTCAAAGCCAAAAAATAATAGGTAAGACAAAAAATTTGCACTCAAAGCCAAAAAATAATAGGTAAGACAAAAAAATTGCACTCAAAGCCAAAAAATAATAGGTAAGACAAAAAAATTGCACTCAATTTTTTGACGAATCAAAACGTTTTAGACCTCCTTGAGTTCGAAAAACACATTTTAAAAAATATCCGTCTGTGACAAAGATAACTAAAAAAAAAAGTCTTGAGCTAGACGGATGAAGTTTGGTATAAGATCTTTTCATGAAATTTGCAGATTTCTATCAAATTTTGAATAAAATCTGTTCAGAAGCCCGTCTGTCCGGCTGTTCGTATATAAATGAACGTGATAATTCAGAAACACGATGACTTAAAATCCCATACCAAATTTGATATGTTTGTGGCTATAAGGGCAGTTTTGTCAAATTTTTGATTGAGAAAAATGTGTGCAAAGCACAAATTCAATTCTCGGATACTATAATATTAACGCATCCTCCATCAGGGTTTCATCATCAAATAACTCACCTTGGTTGGCACAGTAGATTCAGTTAAAATGTTTAATTCTCGCCAATTTGGCATAATATTTGGAAAACTTTTGTATGTCAATTCCACGTAAGGAATTCTTTAGCGTGACAAGTTTATTAGAGAGTATGCGAGAAAATTTTACGGAGACCACTCCGCTTGTTATTTACAATTATTGCGTTTCAACAAATGATATTTTTAATATTTGAAAGTGTGTTCTCATTTTAAGACGAACACTATAGAGAGTGATTTATTTTGAATGGAAATACAAAAATTAATTCTTTGAACAGGCTGTTCTTGTAGAAATGAGGCTTAATCTTGTTCATCTGTGCTTCATCTTTTATCGTTAGAACGCTTGATACATGACAGACTCACAAACAGCTTCCCAATTATCGAGCCATTTCTGCCATCCTTAATTATGTAATGAAGAATATGTTATATGGAGCAGCGTGTCGATGCGGAAATACGTACAAGATCACTACCCTACGTGCAGCTGATCATTGACTGAGCCTGAAAGGATTCGGATGTTTTTAACTTTAACGATTATTTCATGCAAATCATTTTCCTGGAATATTCGTGTTGCTGCTGGTTTATTCAAAATGAAATTTTAAATTATATTATTAAGAAATGATGCATTCCCTTAGTTTCGGATTGTTCAGAAATTGTAATATCCGTTTATTGTCTACATTGTTTGCATTTTTAACGTTTTTTTTTTTTTTAACTATTGTATGTCATTAATAACAATTGGCAATTCATTCGAGGAAGTGATTACTTGCATGTCCTCTACGTATAGATAAAATGTTATATACACTATTATATTAGTGATAAAATACTATCAGTAAGTTCGGAAAAAAAACATTCTCAAAGTCGGTATTCCTTTTGTAAGACTTGCTTTTCAGACTATTTTAACCCTTTAAAGGGCCATTTTTTTCTAGTCATATCATGTTCAAATATTTTTAGGCTTGAAATTAGAATAAGGAAAGGGATTCATTTTAGCTTATTAGATAAATTTAATTTGATTAATTTGGTTAATTAATAATTAAGTGACAAACCAAGACACTTCATTTTGTGTGAGATAAAGAACTGAAGCATCTAAGTTTCTTTCTTTCTAAAAAAATGTGTCAGAACTGATGCCAACCTACATAATTTCATACAAAGATTGATAAATTTAGTGGGAAGCATACTTCCCACGGCCTTAGAAAGGGTTAATTTTCTTTTTCTATTGAAACTTTGTATGCTTTGTCCCTTGTTTTGCTTGAGATTGTCATTAATAATTTTGCAAATGTTTTGGCATTTCAATGACAATACGATGCTATTGGCCTCCTCTATATCAAGGGTGATTCATTTAAAATACATATACCACTGGTGGTTTATATAACATTTAGGTGGTACAAATTTCGCGTGAAAATTGAAATTATTATTCAAGGAGAATTTAAAATTGATGCCCTTTAAATTTTTAATATTTACTATCCATATGCATGAATATACATATATAATATGATATAATCCTTCATTAATCCTTTTAAATTCAAAATGACCTCTCATATAGCCAAGAAAATAATATGTACGCGTATGGTAAAGTGACTACGGAATTTATTGAGACAGGTTACAGCGTTTCTAGCAGCAAAATGAGGAGTTTACAAAAAAAAAAAAAAAAAATAGATTGGTCGAAATGTCCAATTATTAAAATGTACACTATACCATAATAAAAACACAGAATAAAAATTCATGTAGTTATGTATAAACTTCGCAAAGTAATTTGCATTTAAAGTTATGAACTCTTCTGACTTTATAAAGAGCTCGTCCTAAAATTGAAAAATGTTATGATAATACATACATATTTTATGCATACAATCCTATAATTTTATCCCATAATAAATTATTAAATTATAAGATATATATTCATCTTATAAAATTTTTTATCTTTATACCATCGTATTTAGATGGTCTAAAATTTAAAAATTCCTATTTATTTCTAATTTCCCATTAAATATAATTTATAAAAATTTCTATGATGGAAATGCTAATTTAATTTCTTATAAAAAATGCTCACAATTTAATACATACCCATATCCTATACATCAAGTTTTTTTAAACATTTTTTGATAGTTGTCCAAGTCGGTACTTTAAACATGCTAATAACCTTATTGACAACATCTAAATTTCCCTTAAAAAAGCCGATTAAATAAATCATCAATATAATTTTTTTTATTAAAGTAGAAACTTAAGAATTTATATATCCTCTTACTAATACAAGTAAGGTCTCATTGGCTTTGCGAATTGATAATATACTAACCTGTAAATCGGGAAGATGGAAAACACTTGTGCTTGTGAGAAAATAACTCGAAAGCGCATTAAATTAGAAGGAAGAAGTCTCGGCATATAGTATAATTATCTAAAATTTTGAACCACTCCTTTTTGTGGTCTAACCATCTATTGGCCTGTTTATCGTGTGTATGGATGCGAGTGCTTCAAAATGCTACAGGAATCTAGATAAATGAAATTTGGTGTTTGGTATATCTGTGTCTCATTTTTGACCCATTTGGTTAGGTCCAAAATGCATTAAAGTTTGCTCTTTGTCACTGTATGCGAAGGTGCATTTTATTTTCAACATACTTGTGCATGTAATTATTTTGATGTAATTCTTCATCATTAAAATTCTACAAAACCCCTTTTAGAAAAATACCTCAGATTATTCAGTAGTATACCGAGACAGAAATTTATTCCGAAAAAAAAAATCAAACATGTGGGCAAATGCACAATAAAATTAAACTATACAAATCTAAATGGATTCTCTTATCCAAATGATGGTACAGGAGTGGGAATCCTTTTGTGTTCTGGAACAGAATCGAATTTTATGTTCACTTTCTGAGAAGGATCCTCTGTATCTGCTATTTTGCTTGCCTTTTGTGATCCTTTTAAGTACACCCTCCACCTCTTGATTGGTTCTTTCCTGCGTACCCGTGACCAATTAAAATGCACCCCATCTGACAGGTTATTGGCGGGATCTTTTGTGCGCCAGGGATATAATTGATTAGCACCACAGTAAACACAGGTTCCAACTTGTTTAATGAACCGGACATTTTTATCGCTCTCTTTAATGATTTTGCAGAGATGGTGGGCGATCAATGATCTGCCTTTTTTTTTTTTATTCATCGCTTCCCCCACCCTCGCCTACACCAGATCTATTCTTATCGTCCGTTTAATTATTCTTGCTCCTCTTGTTATACGATGTTGCACCGACGTACTGTCTGAAAAGGGGTGTAACCTAAGAATTAGGCATTATTATTTCCTGTTAAACTTTGCAATGCTTAGTTTTAGATAGAACGCTAAGAAATGGTTGAAGTTTCGAGAGGTGTGTGACCAGGTAAGTTAAAGTGTAGACTCTCTATAGTAGTGATTAAATGTTCTTATTTTTGACGTCTTTTTATTCTTTGATGAATTCTATTCTTGCACGCTTTTGTTTAATGTTTTTATGTATATAAAGATGGGATTCTGTATATCGATTTTCACTCGTTTCATAATGTGCTAGAATTCAGAAAACGATTTTTCATATTTTTAAATAAAAACCATATTCAGTGATATACTAAATGTACGAATCTCTATGATGTGCAGACACATAAATAACATCACTGTACTTGTTGTCGGATATGTAACTGTACATTATTTTACACTGTACAAGAAAATCATATCGTTTTTTCTTCCGCAAATTGTACTTGGATTCCAAGATTAAAACTGCATAGCTCATTTGATCTTCATTTACTTGACCAATGATTTGACTTCATTGCAGGAACAGGCATTATTTAGATCATGGAATGTTAAAACTATAGCTGAAGTTTCAAAATTTGGTGAGAAAAAGTCCACCAACAGGATTAAAGAATTTCAAATGTCCTTGAAAACACGAGTATATGCTCGTTAAAAGACGGTTTATTCATTTACGGATCATAGTTCAATTTGTTATATTGAAAAAAAAAAAAATTAGCTTACCCCATCCCCAATTACCGTATCGATTTCGTCTATTTTTGTTTCAAACGAAAGCTCATGGTTCTTAGATATGTCGTCAATTGTCGCTTACCTCCACCATTCATCATTTTCGACAGATATCGCCAAATAATTGATTTTCCAATTAAACAACTGGCGCGATTTCGCGTAGCTGAGCAATCACAATGTTTGTTTTACACTTTGTTTATTTTATGCAAGCTTAATTTGAAGTACTTTTCTAAATAATTTGAAATGCCATTAATATGGCAGCCGAACAAATGCTCGCCGAAGGTAGTTTCTTATTTTAATTTAGCTAAAGACCTATATTCTTTGTCTGAAGCAGCTTCCTGTAAATCTATCATATCTTAATAGATTGATTGGTGTGAATTTTGCAACAAAAATGAAAACATTTACTACAGACATTTCTCAAAATGAATGATTACATGAATTTAGGCGACGCCAATCACAAGACAAAAGCTACTGCACCTGCAATCGAACATTCAACATCAGCATATTATGTCACGCTATGCTGCATAATTGCATCTTTTTTTTCGTAAAAAGAAGCATGGTATAATTCTACTATTCAATTGACCCAGGAATCTTGTGTGCATGAATTGATTCGATTGCAAATCCTATCGCCAGGAATCGACAATGTAATTTCTCGCTAAAAGTATTTACATTAAATACTTTGAAATACCGATTTGATTTTTTCCCTTTCAACTTTAGGATATCTTGTTTAATACTTTGTTTTTGACCGAACATTGCGCATTATAACAAACCGAATTGTGATTATTGATGGAAATGTAGGTTTAGATTCAAAAATATATATTATGAACTTTTATGTTACATATATGCTTCAGACTTTCTCGAATTGAAAGATTTGTTCGATTTTAAACGGAACTATGAAAACTATGAAAAATCTGTCTTTTAGACCGTCAATACTGTATATTATTAGGGACTACTAGTACTATGTAGGGACTCGAATATACAAGTATCTATGTGGTTGAAATTAAATATAACGATTTATCTTTAGGATTATTGGTCTGTAAAAGTTTATGGATCCACTCCATCCAAGAGTTGACCATCTGTGTAGTTGTAGGCCGCGGTGGCCTGATGGTAAGGTCTTGGCTTGTGAGCCGTAAGGTTTCAGGTTCGAGACCCGATTCCACCGAAGAACCGTCCTGTGAAGGGGGTCTGTTGCACGTTAAATCCGTCAGACCAAACGTCCTCCCGCTGGTGTGGTGTGGAGAGAGGGGTGCCAGCTCAGGTGTCGTCCTCGTCATCTGACAGCGGTTCAAAATGACGAGATCCGTCCCAAAATAGCCCTAGTGTTGCTTTACAACGAGACCATAATATAACTAAACTATGTAGTTGTGAATATTTGATGTCTCGAAAATGCGACAATTCAGACGAATGACAATTGATAGGCGTTCTTATCCCCACCATTGCAGACATATACCAAATTTTGGTTCCTTTCAATAAAACAGAAGATATTCAAAATCCATACTGAATTTTCTACACTTCATTATGAAATTTCAACCACTTCATATTGCGCTAGTTAAGAGAAAACCGAAGAATTCATCTGTTTGGTTTATAAATGCTGTTATAATCAATAATAGAATAAGCCAGCGAAATCTGTCAACCTGAGAGAAGTTTTAAAATATTCCGACCTTTTTTATGTCATTATCTGGTACACAAATCTGAACTTGTGTTCCGTCGGCATTTAACCCGGAGAAGTTTTTTTTTAATATTTAAAGTGCCTGTTTTATCGATTTGTGAATAAAGAAGCTAAATATGAAGAAAAATTAGTTACAGGATCGTAAATTCCGCATTTTATTTAAATTATTTTATTGATTTGCAACAAAACTCAATAAGCTGAAACTGCATTTTTTTTATTAGTTGGGGTTATTTCTAATATTGTTTCCAGCGTTTTCTTATTTTGCATTTGTCACTGCATTTTTTTTTTTCTATTAGCGGATCATTTTTTAAATTCACTTTTTTATTTTGAATTGAATATTCGTGAATTTTTTTTTTAGTTTATGGAATTCTGGGCCTTTGTTCCCTTTGAATATTACTGTGTATTTAAATTACATTTAAAGTGCATTACAAATATTTTTCTTAAGCACTTTGGCAACATGCATTAAGTTTTCTTCCACAACTTTCGTTTTTGCAAACTGTGACAATCGGATCTGAAATATTTTTAATAAGATTACAGCTCATCTATATGGACATATTCTCTAATATCTCAGAATGCTGCTTTCCTATTGGCTTAAATTTTCCAATTCATTTTTCTATCAAAAGTATATATAAATTTTGCACACAGTTTGGCTAGTCGGCTCGGTGCCATAAAGCTTTTATCAATTCAATCCAAAATTTGATCTAATCGCTGTAAGTTAAATGACATTCAGTGTTGCATGTTAACTGGGATATCAGACTTCAGTAAACAAGTCTAGACGTGTAAAGAATATTTTTATTGTTATATCCATTAACTTGCTATCATTAATCTGATAATGTATGAGAAATGAAATGCTGAAATGAATGAATTGTGTTATCGGTGAAAGAAATCTTATTCTCGGAGGAGAATGTATCAAATGAATTGGCTTAGTTTGGACACAATCTACCACATGAGCCATAAAATCCAACTTAACGATTTAATCATAGACTCTTTAATTGAAAGATAAAATTTATCCTTTATTATTATTTTTTTTAAAGAAAAGGTTTAAAAAAAGTTTCGAATCTCTTGTCCGAAACACTGTAACAAAATAATATTTTAGGTTAAAATTAATGAGCTTTTACATTATTTAAACCAGTCGAAGGGGTCACCCAAAAATTTTCCCGCAGGTTCTGTAATAAACGTGTCAAGCCAGAGAAAGCCTTGCATAGCATTGACGAAAAATAGTTACGAAATATTAACTTTTGGCGAGAATTTAGAATTCTTATTGAATCTCATGTCATCCTCATGTCAGTTATATGGGGATTAATCACTGGCATGCTGTTAATAGTATCCGAAAATAGAATTTGTGTTTATAACGCGTTTTGGTACTTGCGTATTAACGTCACCACAGCTACAGATTTGGCGGTTTTTGCACTAATGCGCCAATAAAGAGCAATCCTGTTACGTATTAACGCCACCGCGGCTACAGATTTGGCGGTTTTTGCGCTAATGCGCCAATAAAGAGCAATCCTGTTACGTATTAACGCCACCATATATTTGGCGATTTTTGCGCTAATGCGCCAATAAAGAGCTTAATCTGTAGCTGCGGTGGCGTTGAATTTTGAAACTGATTGGCACCACTTAAAAACCGCCAAATCTGTAGCTGCGGTGGCGTTAATACGTAAGTACCCGCATTTTTTTTCAACCGATTGAAACAAATTTGACACAAAACAGCACTTGTAGTTATAAATTTCCATACCAAATTTGATATATTTAAGTTATTGCTTTTTTTAATTATTGCGTTTACATGATTTTGAAAGTACAGATTAGTAGACAGTCAACCTATTGCTAGTTTTGACTCAAAATTTCACAGATGTCTACACTATAGATGTTAATTCTGTGTGCTGCATCTTATCTATCTAGCTCTCTTCGTTTTGTAGTTATTATGCTAACTTATAATCGATTAACCAGATTTGCTAGAACAAATTTTACTCAAAATGGGATAGAAATCTGAAAATTTTGAATAAAGATCATATGCTAAATTTCAAGCGTCCAGTTCAAGGGGTTTAGAGTTATCTTTGTTACAGACAGTCAGACGGATGGGTGGACGTTTCCCGAAAATGTGTTTTTCGAAGTCAGGGAGATATAAAACATGGAAATTCATCCAAATCTCGAGTTCAGTTTTTTAACTATTTCTATACTTTCTTTATGCTACGTATACGAGAAAGTAAAAATCATGCTCTTAATTGTAGCAGTGTTAACGCTTGCACAAAAACGTATTAATAGGGTGGCTATGAAATACTGTAATATTTCGAATATTAAGATCAAAATTAATCTTTTGTAAAACAATCTCTCATTCTGGAACTTAGCAAATTTGTTTTAACGCAAACGATTTTTTAAAGAATTGTTTGAAAGATGGAAGTTGTTCAGAAATTTCTTCTGCTTTTCAAATTATATGTGGGTAAAAATTATTCAAATAATTGAATCTAAAGTTCCTACCCTTTTTCCCCCGAGAAGAGCTTGCTCAGTTCGATGATATACAGTTGCAAATAAAATCCTTTAGTATAATGCACTCGACTACACAAAAAGGCGCTCAGCGGTGTCCTTTAATGAAATATGTATTGACACACATAAAACGAACAATAAGCACTTCACAAAAACATACGGCCAGCTAGAAATCATTGCGCATTAAACTAAGTACAGTTCAAAGTTTTTAAGTTTCGGTTTCACGCCCTCTGGCGGATAAAATCTGCTCTAGAAGCAAAAACAGAAAAAGTCGCGTGGTAGTCCGTTTTCAATAGAAGTCAAAAGAGCAACGCACAAGTATATTTTGATCGGGTGTTCCTTTGGGTTAAATCTTTTATTGCCTTTTTGTAGGAATTTATATATAGACCTATAAAGGATTATTAGCTATTAATTGTTGTAAATACCAGCATAGGCTTAGTCGTCTGCTTAGTGCATACTGAAAACCTCATCAAAAGAATTCACGAAAAAGGTAGGAAAAGAAATTCACAATTTTCTGCAAATGATAAGTAAAATGATTTCGGTGGAAAATGCGAGTCTTAGAGTTAGGCGAGTTTTGTTCATAAAGGATGACCTGGGATTTCGATCTTAAAGCAAAAGATAAGTTGAAGGTTTGATTACAGCCACTAATATTAAAAAGACTGTGAAGATGTAAAAAAAAAAAAAAAAAAAAGACCAATGCTAACCAGGCACGGTAGCAAATGGTTAACAGAAAAATATTTTCCAATGACAAGCTGCTTCGAAATGAATGTTGCAATAACACCAAAACTGATATCGTATATTCTGTAAGCTTCGAGGATATAACTGCTAACTTTCGAAATGTTAAAGCTTTCAAAACAAGAATTATGCTGTGGTTTGTAAGTCATGTGAAATGTTGCCTCTGAATTAATTGATAATGGGATAAAAATCAGAGGAAGACATTATAAACAGAAGATATAGGTTATTCATTTATTTCCATTTGCTGTCATATTATATCTCAAAAAGAATAAGAGTTTTCGGCAAGATTCTTTACTGTCGCATTGAGGCCATATCAGCACAGATTTGGCTCCATGTCGCTTTTCCAAATTTTACTAAGAAAAACGCTTGGCCACCTTTTACTGGATCTAAATCTTTTAAACTGTTGAATTTTAAGGATTTTAAAGGCTAAACAGTACAACGTTTGAATTCTATCAATGCGTCCATACTGCGTAAATGGGATAGATAATCTCTTATAATGATTCTTGCCACAATCGTATAGTGGTGTAAAGGTGTACTTTTTGGTCATCGATAAAGCGGTCGATTTCAAAAAAAAAAAAAAAAAATCAAGGAAATTTTCACTTACATGGTCATCATACTGATGCATTTATTATTTCCTATTTTATGTTCTGTATATTAAAAAGATTCAACAGTTGTTACAATATTTAGTAGCTGCCCTTTAATATCGTAACAACATTATGTATTAAGTGCACTTACTTAACAATTAAAAATCTACTTGTAAAGTATACATAAGATATATTTAAATATTAATTGGAAATAACGATATAGAACGTTTAAAATAACATTTAAAAAACTATAATTACTGACTGAAAAAAACTCACTTATTATTCCTATTTTGAAATGTAAAAATGGATTTTTATGTTATTATGTGCTCGGAAATTATTTATATAATAAAAAATAAAAAAATTGCTTCAGTTAAAAATCTATTTACAGTTTGATAATCCTTTTCTTAAATAGAAGTTGCTATCCATGATATAACCACTTGCCAAATATGTTGCACTTTGTGAATGGCCTACTCTGTATAGCGTTTTGATAATGACTGACGCGAGTAACAGAGTATCCAAATCCTAAACATCATCATGTTAGGGCTGTCTTGTGTATGTCGTGCCTTTTGCATATGGCCATTTTCCGTGACCGCATTTCGCTCTCCTTAGCAGCTGATGGGCCATAGAAACTTTGCGTGTAGAAAGGGCATCCAGTCCGTGGCTTATCTGAGTCATACTTTTAAAATGCCTGACCTGTTTGTCTCGGATTTTCCGGAAACATAAATATCCTTTTGAAGTTAGTTTAGTTGTATTCACGCCTCGTTTGAGGCAAGCCGCGGTGGCCTGATGGTAAGATTTTAGCTTCAGAACCGGAGGGTTTCAGGTTCGAGATCCGATTTCATCGCACAAATGTCGTGTAAGCAGGTGTGGTGTACGTTAAATCCAATGAGGTCGAACATCCTCCAGCTGGTGTTGTATTTTACTAGGAAGTATATTACTAGGAATTTTGAACTGCGATCACATGATAGGAACACTTTAGGCTGTACCTCCTCCTCGATGTTTCCACGCCACACTAATGAGAGAGCATTTGGCCAGACCCACTTATTCTGCCGATTCTTCTGAAGTATCTGAATTCTCCCTTGAATTTTCCGGCGAAAGTCAAAACCTTACCACTAGGACATCAAGATCTCATCAACACAAATAATTTCTTTTGAAGTTAGCTACTGCTAGAAATTATTCGTTATTTCTGAAAATAGTTTATATTATAAGACTTCAGATTTGATTATTAATTAGGACTGTAAAGAAATATCTTTTAAATATAAAATAAAAAGATTATATATTTTAACATACTTTAATAATAATAATAATAATAATAATAATAAATATTTGTCTAAATACTATATATACCGAATTCAATATGTTTCAAATATACTAAGCTCAACTATTACAATATAGATAATTAAAAGCTTCTTTTCTACTTAGAAACTTTTTACATATATATAAATCTGACTCTTCCCCTCTCAACTATTAAATTTGAAATGACTAGCCAATCGGAGTGGACCCCCTAAAACTTTCTAGCATGCTTTCTACTAAGCTTGTCATTGCCAGAGAACGCCTTACATGGCATTGGCGTACAGAAACTAAGAAATATTTTTTGGCGCGAATTTAGTGTTTTTACTGAATCTGCTGTCATCCTTGGCGAATTATTTGGCGATTAATCCCTAGCATGAGATAAATAGAATTTAAAAAAAAAAATAGAATCTGTATTTTAGATACGTTTTTCTCAACCAATTGGAACAAAAATTCGATACAAAGCTACATTTGTAACCTCAAAAACCCATATCAATAAATAATATATAAGTCAATGCGGTTTTTAATAATCGCGTTTACTTGTTTCTGAAAGTACAAACCGACACACAGTCAACACGTAGTTGAATTTTACTCCAAATTTGACAGGTGTGTGCGCTATAGAGATTAAATCTGTGTACCGAATATCTCTTCGTTTTGCAGTTGTCATGTTAACTTATATTCCTGTAGGCAAATCATCTGGATAGATTGTACTCAAAATTTGATAAGAAATCTTCAAATTTTGTGTAAAGACAGATTACCAAATTTCAACAGTCTAGCTTAAGGCATTTTCTTGTTATCTTTGACTTAGACGGACGAGCATTTTCCAGAAATCTGTTTTTAGAACTCAGAGTTCTAAAACGTGGAGAATCGTCAAAATCTCGAGTTCGAATTTTTTTTTTATCATTACTTTACTTTCTCTATATGACGCATATAAGAAAGTAAAAAATTTAGAGAGTTAACTATATTAATATTATTATACATTTACACTTTTCTACCGTGATTGGGTGGTCTAGTATTAAAATGTAGATTTGGCACTGGAGAAGGTATTCCAGTTATCCTTCCTTTCAGTTATGTTATTTTTGTGGGCTAGTACACACAAAATTTGTTTAGGTTAAACGGTCTGCCCTTATTGCTATGTGGTAAACGAATTACAGGGTCATATTCGTCCCGTGCTATTACTTAAAATTGCATCGATACAGAGTTTTGATTCTTACTGTCATGCCATCTACCTTTGTTATCATGAGAGAACATGATGTTGTTTAGGTTTGAGGTTTTTGAAGTTACAAAATGCACGGGCAGGAATTTATTAGCGATTTATCATGTTTGAGGCATCAATTTTTCGCTTTTAGGGTTATTAGAAAAGGATAAAGAAGGTGGTCACATTTAGAGGCTTATCGCCAACAAAAAGTTTCAACTTGTTGCAAATGTCGCCATGTACTCGATTCTCCTGTCTGGCCAATAACGGGCAGGGTCGTAAGGAGTTATCGTCCGAAGAAGCGCAAAGAAAAAAACGGGAATTAACACGAAACAGTGAGGGGAAGTATCGAAAAGTATATTATAATGATGATAATAATGATATAATTTTTAAAAATTTTCATTTTCAATTTATATATTTACTTTCTTTTCTCGTTTATGAATTCATTTAGATAATTGATATATGATGAAATGAAATCTGTACATGAAATCATGTATTCTTAGCACCGATGTCAGTTTAAAAATGTGTCAAAAAATGCGAAAAAAAAAGTTTTATTTCTTAACGAATGAATGAGGACAAATTATCTAATCGAATTTCTATTCAAAACATCGAATCATTTTTGAGATTATTGTTATGAAACTGTTTTGCGGACCAACTCTCTGTTATGCCTGCCTGCTTCATCTCTTAATCTAATTAGATTTCGAAATGAATTTTAAGCAGTGTGCCTGCAGAATAATTAATAGGCGAGGCGGCTGTCAGTTGTCTTAATTTGAATGGAACGCTGTTCGAAATCAATACTGGCCGGTATGTAATGGTAATGAGGAAATCAACCATGAATCGTCATCAATTAGCGCTTCCTTTTGGTATTGATCCTTAGCTGTCCATTTCAACGGAACTTCGTCGACATATAGTAATCTTATTTTTTCTTGTCTATAAATATAAAATAAAAATAGTTTTTCAAAGTGCACTTTTATCTTTGCTCCAAAAAGAAAATTTCAAAATTAAATTAATTTTTTTTCCTTTTTTTGTCTTTAAATTTATTAATATTATAGAATGTGGCTAATAGTTTGTTTGAAATTCTTCACCAGGTGGTGCCACTGGCATACAATCAAAATTTAATTAATCATCCTGCTGATTATTAATTTCTGAAAATATTATATTAGTATATCGATATCAGGAACGCAGCAGAATATATAATTTGAAAACTAGCAAAATAAATATTGATTATAAAATTCCAACTTGAAAAACGTGAAATAATTAAAGATATGAATGTATGTAAACTTGTAATATTCGCTTTTAACTAGTGACAGCATGTTTTAAGTTGTTTGAAAAATCTGAATCAGATTTTTAATTTATTAAATGGAGTCTTTTAATCTCAATTTAATCTCAATCATTTTTTCGCCAAATAATTGGGGTCCAAGTTTAAGTAGAAAACAAAACTCTGCGATTTTTTAAAATTATAATTATAGAAACGTAGATTTATATCGAAAACTTAGTATGAAACTAGCGAGAGTGATCTTTCCTAAACTTTCTCGCATATTATTTAATAGTGGTGTGGTTTAATTTTCTCATTGATATGAGAATAATAATTACTCTTTATTATTTACCAAGCTCAGTTTGTATTTATTATCATGTTTATTAAAAGCAACGAAATTTGTGTGATAATTTTCAGAAAGTAATATTATTTAGAAGAAAGCTTATTTCATTTTTCTTCCCTCTTTCAGGAGCCGTGGCAGCTTCGAAAGCCTACATCGACTCCTTAGCCAAGTTGGCTCGGCATGCCCATCAAGGAACATGGGGTGGATGCACAGACATTGGTAAGTTCACAAAGCAATGATCCTTTGAGATTTCTCAAGTTTGGCTTATCTTTTTCCGGTCAATGCGTTTCTTGCCGTTGTTCCAGACTTCTAAATACATTATTATTGGTAAAGGCTTTTGATATCTCCAAGTCTTATGTTCAAGACTTTTCACTTATGTAGAAAATTATTAAAGAGAAAGAGAAGGATCTTTGATAAGAGAAAGAGTGATCGCCATAATGAACATTTAGAACGAAAACAGACAAAACATGTATCAGCCAAGACCAAGCATCCTTATTTTATCCTTATCTTTTTCCGGTCAATGCGTTTCTTGCCGTTGTTCCAGACCTCTAAATACATTATTATGGTAAAGGCTTTCGATATCTCCAAGTCTTATGTTCAAGACTTTTCACTTATGTAGAAAATTATTAAAGAGAAAGAGAAGGATCTTTGATAAGAGAAAGAGTGATCGCCATAATGAACATTTAGAACGAAAACAGACAAAACATGTATCAGCCAAGACCAAGCATCCTTATTTTATCCTTATCTTTTTCCGGTCAATGCGTTTCTTGCCGTTGTTCCAGACCTCTAAATACATTATTATGGTAAAGGCTTTCGATATCTCCAAGTCCTATGTTCAAGACTTTTCACTTATGTAGAAAATTATTAAAGAAAAAGAGAAGGATCTTTGATAAGAGAAAGAGTGATCACCATAATGAACATTTAGAACGAAAACAGACAAAACATGTATCAACCAAGACCAAGCATCCTGCTCACCATGCCTAGAATTTACAGTCCTATTGAAAATAATCGCTAAATTTTATGCATTCAAAATAATACATTCTTTTTCATATCTACTATCAGGGCCGTGGTTGCCTGGTGGTAAGGTCTTGTCTTCTGGACGTTACGGTTCCAGACTCGATATCCGATTCTACCGAAGAACCATTGTGTAAGCAAATCTGGTGCGCGTTAAATCCGTTGGTGCCAAATGCCCTTCCACTGTTGGAAGTTTGAAGACAGGGATGCCAGCTCAGGTGTCGTTCTCATCTTCTGACAGCGTTTCAAAATTACCTGGTCCATTCCAACATATCCCTAATGTTGCTTTAAAAATGATTTTACACATTAACCTTCCGATTTATTTTTAATTAAAAATCTAATTAAATTTAAAAAAAAGTGTTTTAGTGAGCAGCTATTCTCTAAGAACTATGTCACAACCACAGTTCAGGCTAAATATTCCAACACTTTAAAGGAATTTGAAGGATTTTTGTATCTTACTTGTCGCATCACACAATTTATCGTTAATGCCCCGTCTGTAAACATAAGAATATTCAAATCTTTTTCTTTCATCTTTTTCTTGACTCAATCTCAGTTTGAAAGAATTATTGCTACATCAAAATTCTTATGATTTTCTATTAATTTTTTTATTTCATTTTATTTTGTCTTTAGCATTTTTATCGGGATGCACTAAAAAAATAGAAAAAAAATATTAACATTGAATATTTATTAAAAAAGACAAATATTTGACGACAGATCGCAGTTTATATTGTCGCTTTGAGGGAGGAAAAATACGATCGTTTTGTGTGTGAATCTAGTTTGAATTATATAATTCGTGAAGTGTATCGTGGAGTTGCGTGCCGTAAAATTTTCTTGTTTGAGCGTTTTTCGTCATCATTGATGTCCTGGCTTATCGACATATATTTCTGTTTGCTGTTTATGTAATGACTCAAGTGTTTTAAAAGATTTTATGGTTTTGTGTTCACTACTGACTGAGTTTATGTTCAGTGCTCTTTTCGATTTCTTTTTTTTTTTTTTTTTTTCTTGCAGAACTTTTATTCCTACTTTCTCGATTACAATGTATACCAAGAGAAAGTATTATTGAAACTTACATTAATAATCAATATTTCAGCTTTACATTAATAAGCAATGAATGCGTTTTTTTTTTTTTTTTTAATCTGACATCCCTATTTTTCTCAGTTTTACCCGATCCCACAATTTGGAGGAAATTAAGTTAGGATCCAAAAGTAAGACACAAACAGTGCAAGAATGAATCACTATTTTATGAAACAAAATTGAAGGCATTATAGAAAAACCAATCCTTTACAAATATTAATGAAGTTTAAGTAATTTATGAAATATATTAATGGCTAAGTCGAAAAGAATTAATATTATAAAAAGAAACAGCTTTTATTAGTGTATTAAAAAATAGAAATATTATTTTTATGAAAGATTTTGAAATGAAAGCAACAATTGTAGGAGCATGGAGGACAATAAAACTATAAGGAGATTTATGTACAGTGGATAAGAGGCTCCCTGATATCCATTAACAAATTTAAACATATTATTAATGTAAACCCCGGGGGGCACCTCGAAATGAGGATGAGAAGCTTCCGGCATGGTGGTTGGTTCTCGCCACCCTGGTGGGTACACAAATAGGTGGGGGGTCTGGCTCCTCCCATCGATGACGGGACGTACTTCCTATGGGAAGTGTTGTACCATAGCCGGTAATGGCGCTTAGGACTCAACCACAGTTCCCGCCAGTGTTGCTGTAGTGGCGGTCCAATCATTCAGTTATTTTATCCGTGTCTTCGACACATCCTATTTTGGACATTTATTGTTATTTTGATTCTTAAAGTAATATAAAAAACAATGAAGCATTTCTAAGTGATTTTTGCATTTTTAAAATACTTACGTTTGTCGCTTAGTTGCAGACTTACAACTATATATTCAGTGATTCGATGTACACGTCAAATGCAAAGGAATTAAAATTTAAACTCACCTCAAATTTTTTGAATTTTTTTCTTCCGCCTTCCTGTTACTATTGTAAGCGGTTACAAATAAATTCAATGAAACTTTCTATAAATAAAATCTATACAAATTATAAATTCGTGATTTTTTTTTATAACCAAATGTGTACTGCAAGTATAGATTTTGACCACAATACTATTTATTAGAAAAAGGGTTCTCATAAAGACAAGATACATATAAGCCTTGCCGGGAAATCGGATTTAGAAATGAGATTATTCTAAGCCTTCTTGAGATAAGATCGGAATTAGTTGGATTGTGACATATTAGCTTTCTTTTATATCCTGCATGATTCCCGTAATGTTCGATTTTCGGAATCCAATATTGCCTTCATGGTCCTCTCATGAAGATAGAATCTTTTACTAACAACTTTGCGGTTTTATATCACGTCATTGGAAAAATATTCTCGAGTTACCTCATAAGTAAGTGTCTAAGATTACATTTCTTGAGGAGAAATGGCTTTTTTCAAATCAAACATCGCCCTGGATTGGTTCATAAAGTCCTATACGAGTGGTGGAGCTCGGGGTTTTTCATCGTAAATGATGAGTCATGGGTTGACCTTTTTAATACGACCGTAAAACAGCAATAATTTTTGTAACAATCGAGGTTTTACTGCATCTTTTGCTGCTATCTCAAACAAGTTGGGGATGGGGGAGAAGGGAAAACGATGTGAGTAGTCATTTGTCGTAGACAAGAATATGAATTTCAATAATCGGACTTTATCGAGTTTTCCTTGAAACTGAACTGTTGAATACACTAATTTTACTCTTCGTATTGGGAAAAATATTTTATCTTAGCTCGGTAGTCTATAAGTTATTTGTCTCATTTAGAAGTCGGATAATTATATCTGTATTTTGTTTATACTGAAAATAAAACTTCGGACATATATAAAAATAAACATTTTTAAAAATATGATAATTTATGGGCTTTATTTAAAAACAATTATATTCTTTTACGAAATTCGAACGAAAACATTATATTAGTGTCAATAGCATATTTATTATTTGCATAATATGGCTAACATGTAATTTTAAAATTGGTTTTTAAAAGTAATTTCTATATAGCTTTTTGTTTTAAAATTTTTTAAAGGAATGATAATGTTTTAGGCTGTCTTTTCTCTTTTTACATTGTGACGCAAAAGTCCAAATCGGTGGATGTACGGAGGAAAAGTCCAGTGGAGTCTCAAAAAGGTGGGAAAAGTATCAATAACGGAGAACGACGCTTTATTCTTAAAATAAAACATGATATACAGCTAACAAAGTACAGATGAAACGTGTACAAAATATCTTGTGCAATAAACTGTATCACACAAGAAAAAATCAGTAATTAGTTAACGTAACAGTACAAAACACTCAGAGATGAACAATCCAAAGAGACAATTAGTTCTACTGTCCGCTTGAGCTCAACTTAACTTACTACTGGTTCGTCTCTCGGATTTTTATAGCCTCCATTACAGGGTATTGATTGTTCTAGAACAGACGCTGGCACTCGATTCATAATGAAACTATCGCCAAGATATTCGATTATGTTGGGTCCTTCATTTTTATTGCCAAGTTTGTCACCAAAACCTGGGTGCCATTCAGCAGCCATCACAATACTTGTAAACTATTTTCCTAACCAGGAGAATTGTTTCACAAGGTAGAAATATTACAAATTCCTTACAACATTATTTTCAAAAATTATTCTTAAATGTAGAAACCATGAAGTGCACAAAAAATCTTTTAAATATCTTCTCCACGCGTGTGTGTGCAGTAACTAAACCAGCGTAACCTACCCTACTTTCCTGCTGATATAGCGTAAATTTTGCTTTATGTAATTAATTTCAGTCAATGTTTATTTGTACATAAACAGATTTGACTTGCTGTCCATAAATCTTTAAGAAGTAACCGTAATAAAGCATATATTATTTAATTCCATCTATTTTAATTCTAATAAAAAATTTAACTTCAAAATAATGTTATCGATTACTTTTTTTTTATCGTGGAATCTTTACTATCATTATTCAAATTTTTTCAACTGCACCTTAGCAATAAAATAAATATACAAGTAAGGATGTTGCAA
Source organism: Argiope bruennichi (assembly GCF_947563725.1). NCBI lineage: Eukaryota > Metazoa > Arthropoda > Arachnida > Araneae > Araneidae > Argiope > Argiope bruennichi. The sequence continues at coordinate 113,537,407 of NC_079154.1, forward strand.
GGAGTAAATATTAGGAATTGTTCATAATTCTATACAAATAAATTTAATGGTGCAATAATTTTTAATTAAATTTTATTCATAATTAATTCATATTCATAATTTATTTATTCATATTCATAATTAATTATTTGCTTTTATTTATATTTAAAATTTAGGTCCACGATGAATTCTTAAAGCAAAGTAACGCTTCAAACTCCATTTCTGCTATCTCTGTATATATCTTCTTCCCTCCACAAGCGCCTTCTCCTTCCGCTATAGAGCATAATTGTGTATACAATGTATACAAGGTACAGTGTATGTATACAAGGTATACAAAGGTACAATGTATGTATACAAAGGTACAATGTATGTATACAAAGGTACAATGTATGTATACAAAGGTACAATGTATGTATACAAAGGTACAATGTATGTATACAAAGGTACAATGTATGTATACAATGTATACAAAGGTACAGTGTGTACAGTGTATACAAACAATGTACAATGTATACAAAGGTATAATGTATGTATGCAAAGGTACAATGTATGTATACAAAGGTACAATGTATGTATACAAAGGTACAATGTATGTATACAAAGGTACAATGTATACAAAGGTACAGTGTGTACAGTGTATACAAACAATGTACAATGTATACAAAGGTACACGGTATACAATGTACTATGTATAATGTATACAAAGGTAAAAATCGATATTTTTAAAACGTTTCATGCAATCGTGTTACATCTGGATTTTATAGACATTCCATGCTTTGATTTTATTTTAAATTGATACAAATATTTTAATTTCATGAGTGTGGAGCAGCTTAGCGAAAGATGGCTTTTGTGCCATAAAAATCAAACTCAACTCAACTCATGCAGTCGTGTGTCGCTGCATTTTCCCACTAACATAGAAATCTCTAAAAAGATTGCTACGGATAGGCAACAGATTTAAATATTGATTGTATAATTAAGTGAATGAATGATTATGTAATAAAAAAATTGGTCCTATTGAAATTCATTAATAAATATCCGCAATCCCTCAGTAAATGAGACATTATAAAAAAGAAATGACTAGTCATTCTGGTCTATTATCTTTAAAGATTGTCATTGCTTTCTGTTCATTTCCGAGATGCCATTCAAAGACAGCTTCTGATATCTAACATATTTAGTTAATGAATCTTCTGGGTTGCTTCATTGTTATATGGAATCCGAATATGAGAACATTGCTTTCGAAGAAAATAATATTTCTCGGGGACTCAATATAAATTAATATTGCTATCTCGAAATTTTCTGTGATCCCCCCCCTTCCCCTTCAATTCCGTTTTCCCCCTGAATGTTTGCCTACTAGTACGAAATCCAAACACCTCCACCGGTTCAAACATTTCGATAAATCACTCTTAACCCATATCTCACCGCGTTATTACCTCCCCAAAATGTACATTTGTTCCTATTCATAACGGCAGTAAATTGTCTCATTGTGTGTGTGAGTGTACGCCCTCACACATAATTGTATCACCGAGATTGCGATGTCCATTCCATTCCATCCCCCACCCCCATCTGTGTATCGGAACGCCAAAGACATCTAACCGCAATATCCGTGTCCGGGCCCTGCAAATCCATTGTTAATGAGGAAAGGGATATCCACATGTCACTCGCATCACCCACCCCTCTCATTTCCCCTTCCTGAGAGAAGGATGCGTCTTGTGTCCAGGCAGGCAGCTTGCTTTGACAAGCGCGTAATGCAGGCGGCCTAGGCAGTTATCCCGAACTGCGCTTTTTGATGGAGATGCCGGCGGAATTTTCTTCTCGGGGTAAATGGCTCTTTAACTGGAGCGAGAGGGAATTGCTTGGGGACGAGGGATGGCCTGCCTATTACAGTAGCCTTCCTCGCCGCATCACTCTTCCCCCGCGACGAACGGAAAAAGCAGTGCACTCTGGGGACAGACAGCTTCTGGATGAGGAAGTGGTGCGTTTCTTTCAACCTTCTGTCTTTTTTAGCTCGTGATTTCCTCGGACAATAGAAAATTGGGAAAACATGTCCGTCTCTCAATTTTTGCATTCATATACATTTATTTTATTCCCATCTGAGAAATATGATTGAAATTCGAATTTATAGGTAATTTCAATTCATCTCCTCTGGAGTCCCCTTTCCTTCGAATCTCTTAAAAACATAATGCTAAATTACCATTTGTTTTATGAATTTTATTTATCGTCATTATCATAATTAATCGTCATCAAAAATGAAAATGGTTTTGGCTTCTGACAGGCTTTTGTTAGTTAACCCTTTGCCCTCGGAAAAGTAATTCGATGCATAATTCACCTAACATAAGGACTTGCTTTTTTGCTCTGAGAAATAAGTAATTGTTTTAATCTGAATTTTTCCGAAACTCTTAATCTGCATATTTTGCGCCATAAGCATATGTTTTGATATTTAAATTAATTTTTTTAAAAGAATTATTCATTATTCTGGAGCTTTTGATAACTTGGCGGTCTTTTTATTTGATGTATGTCGCATTACTGAGAGTTTACTGTATTAAACCAACAAGAGTCTCCCCAAAGCTTTCTCGCATACTCTAATAAACTTATCATGCCAGAGAACGTCTTGAATGGCATTGGCTTACAGTAGTTGTGAAATACCAACTATTGACGTGAAACTGGCATTTTTACCGAATGTGCCAACCTTGGCGAGTTATTTGGCGATTAATCTCTGGCATGCCATTAATAGTATCCGAAAATCGAATTTGTGTTTTAGTCGCGTTTTTCTCAACCGATTGAAATAAAGATATGATTCAAGATTGCATTTGTAGTCATAAAACCCCATATCAAATATGATATATTTAAGTCACTGCGTTTTTGAATGAATCGCGTTTCATGTTTTTGAAAGCACATACCGACAGACAATCAAACTGTTTTGGATTTGGCTCAAAATTTGACAGGTTTCTACACTATAGAAATTAAATTCATGTGCCGAATCTTATCTATCTAGCTCTTTTCGTTTTGTTGTTATCGTGTTAACTTATATTTGAACAACCGGACAGATGACTTCTTCTGAACAAATTTTACTCAAAATTTTCAACGTATCTGCAAATTTGTTATGAAGACCGTATACCAAATTGGAGCCGTTTATTTCAAAGCATTTCTGAGTTATTTTTGGCATAGACTGACAGATGGACATTTTTCTGAAATGAGTTTTTCGAATTCAGGGGAGGGGGGGGGTATAACACGTTTAGATTCGTCAAAATGTGGAGTTTTAATTTTTTTTAATGATTATACTTTCATTAAAAAAAATTAAACGCACATGAGAAAGTTAAGTAAATAAGATGTCAAAGTGATGCATTGATTGGTTCTCGAAAGAAGCCATCCGATAGCAAAGGATTAAATGCACCATTCCATGGGTTCTTAGTGAATTGTAAGAGGTAAATTTTCTAAAACTCCTCTCTCTAAAATTTTGTTGCTATACGATTTATTTATTTAAAAATACAATCAAAATTTTATTTTTTTAAGAGTGTTCTCTACAACGCATATTGTCGAAATTTCAATTTTAAATAACGGAGATATTTTTTCAAGTAAATTTAGCATTCAATATAACATTTAATATAGGTTAAGTGATTTTTATTATAAAACACCATACAAATATTTGTTACTTAAAGTGTTTGTTATTAAACAACAAAGGAAAATGTGTTTAATATAGTAATTTTCAAATTGAAAATTGAAAATCTATATGGTGAGAATTTTTTTTTGCATTAAATCACTCCTAAATTAGTTTAATACCTGAATATAAATTCAATAACTGTAATAAATTTATTTTCAGTTTAATGTATCTAAAAAAATTGAGAGAATTGCAAATTTAAAATTTGAAAAATGTTTGATTTTTAAAAAAAAAAAAAAATTAAATACAGCAAATGCACAGAAGTAGAAAAAAAATTAACAGATGCATAATACTTATAAATATTATAGCGTAAAATTTCATATGCGTGCTCTAAAAGGAATTTGATGCGTGCGTACTAAAAACAAGTAATATATAAAACAAAATTTTTTAAGTCAATTCCTTCTTAGGTCATTTTTTTTTTATTTAAGTTACTTTTTATTAAATAATTACAGAATTGGTGACAAACTTGGCGACATGGCGACGGATTTGGCGACCAAATAGAAATTACTGGACAAATTTAATTAATTAATATTTGAAAAAAACTCTATTAACATCAAGTTTTATCCACTAAAAGTTTTAAAAAAAATGTATTTGAACTTGAATGGATGAATAAAATGTATCTTATTAACGATTGGAAATTTGAACAAGATATATATATATAGAGAGAGTGAGCTAATAGTAGGAATTGAAAAAATAATGCAGATATGTCTGTTAATTGCATTATTAAGAGTAATCTTTTGTCTTATTGAATTTATATATATTATACATTTCCGATAATATGTATGAAATCTTTATTTAATGAGGTTAAAATTGAAAAATCGATTTTTTGAGGACATAAATCATCCCAATTCCCTTAAAAGACTTTTAACATGTTGGACATGAATTATGAATTTTTCTATTTATTTTGGTTCTGCACCGTTCAATTGGTGTATTTGTGTCTTTAAAATATTACTTATTTACTAGAATTGTCTATTGAAATAATCAAAATTTTTAAAATAATCGTAATTATTATTACTTTATTTAAATTACTGTGTATTATTAATTTATGTCTATTATAAAATTACTAAATATAAAAATTAATCCTTATTTCCATTTTTTTTTCTCTTGGTATTTTTCCGAATACATAGTACAGAAAAAGAATTGTAGTCATCAAAAAATTCGAACTGGAGATTTTGACGAATCTTCACTTTTTAGATCTCCCCGAGTTCGCACACCTATTTACAAAATGTCCATCTGTCTGAGACGAAGATAACTCAAAAACACACTTTGTGCTAGGCGGATGTAATTTGGTTTGCCGTCTTGGCATGTAGTCTTTGATATGCGGTTTCTTTTAGATTTCCATTTGAAGACATATAACAAAAATCGCTTACTTATCCGGCGAATTATAATTTACGTATTCGTTGGTGAGGTCCACTGAATCATTTAATAAATAGGCAGTCAGATCGCTATTAAATTTTTATTTATTAAATAATGAATAATTCCCTAATAAATCATATCATTATTTAAAAATAATCAATCCATTAATAAGTCGTCATTTAATAAATCGTATTAAATAATGAATAATTCCCCAATAAATCATATCATTATTTAAAAATAATCAATCCATTAATAAGTTGTCATTTAATAAATAGTTAATCCATCCATCAATAAATCAGCATATAGTAAATTATTAATCAAAACTCCAATAAATTATCATTTGATAAATTACAAACCATCCCCCCCACTAAATTATAACTTAATAATTCATCAGATAGTCTCTCAATAAGTTATCATTTGAGAAATCGTTCTTCGTTTTTAAAAGCTTTTTTTATGATATATCTATGTATTTCCAAAAAATTTAGTAAAATCATCTTTATCGTTTGCTATCGTCATTTTTAAAAACTTAGTTATATATATCTAAATATTATATTGTACTTTGTTGCTTTTTAGGACGGTTTTATTAACTTACTCTTCAGTAAGAATAATTTTACAATCGATTTTAAACTAATTTCCCAATGAGCTAGAAACCTGAAACTGTAAACATAACTCAGAACTCGATGACACTGCAATGTTAACTGTTCGATATGATCTGTACGATCTTTCGGTTCGGTTTTGTCGTCGGGTATAACTCACATTTCAAATTATTTGAAAATGGATTGCAAAATTTTATATACAGAAGACTAAAGAGCAGAAAAATAATTATTTTAGTAACATTTTTTTTTTAATATACCTCGTTTTTAAAACGGATTCGAAAGCAAAAAATAATTTATCCTAATCTTATATAGATTGCAAATTTTTAAAAATTCTCAATCGCAAATTTTCAAGACAATCTGCATGGAATTAGGATAAATTATTTTTTAATTTTTAATTCGTTTGTAAAACGTGGTATATTAAAAAATATTTATGCATAAAATCTACAATAATAGGTGGAAATAATTTTCCTGGCAAGAGAAAAATTGAGATTTCATCTTCAAGCGCACTTCAGAAAACCAACGAGGAAGAACTCTTCTTTGTTACCAAAAATATGAACTCGGTATTTCTGAACGAGATTGAAATAATCTTTCCCGGCTATTCTTGGCCGTACTTCTCAACTGTCAACCGTGGCAAATCCTCCATATCTGTGGCTTTCCTGTGTTTCCTCTTCCATCTATGAGTAGTTAGTGGATGCGTTTTATACTCTCATGTCTGACTGACGGGGTTGGGGGGAGACGGCGGTTACTCGAGATGAGGAGCAGATAAAGAACCCGAAGAAAGCCTATTAATAGATTTTTTGTCCCTGCACTTCATTGTAGGGGTGGGATGCGAGTATCCGTGTCACAACTATCTCCCGGGTGACATATTCGACAATGTCTGCCATGGATTTTCAGTTTCCGAGCTCAAAGCCCATTCATTCCGCCACAAAGGGCTCTGGGGGAGGAAGATTTCACCTGTTTATGGATTTATGTCGGACGCTGTTCGCTCTTTTGTTTGGGCGTGTTTCGGTTATTGGCGTTTTTGCTCTCATCAAGTTCAAAGGATGAGGTTTCTTTAGCGATATTTTTGAGCTGTCAATCCTCTTCTGTCGGCTTTTTATAGCTCTTTTGATTCTATTAGTCTGTTGTGATTCTTAACCTAATGTTATCTTTGCGCATGTATTCTGTCTTTGCAATTATTATTTTTATCCCTTCAAATCTTTTGATGGTCATTGCCTAATGAATATTTATAATTTTCTTAGGACATAACATTATTTTTGTATTTTAAAATCTTATTTTCTCGTTTCCCATGTATGCGAAGAAGAGTATTTTAAGTGTCGCAAAATTCGAGTTCGAGATTTTAATGAAATTTCTCTTATTAAACCTTCCTGAGCCACACATTTTTGTTATTCTTTCTGTCTGTTTAGGAATACGGTGACTCAAAGTCGACACTTTTAGCCAAATGGATGAAATTTGATACATGTTTTTTAATCTAAATTTGTGATGTCATTTTACTCCAAATTTAATCCAAATAAACCAGATTTTTATTAAATTTTGAACAAAATCCATCCCATCCTATTAATTCTAGTTTAACATAATTACAAAAGGAAACGATATGGATAAAATTTGGTACATAGATTTAACCTTGAAAATTTAGAAATTTTCTCATTTTGCTGTTTGGAAATCTTAGCACCTGGGTATTTTTTGTTTAAATGTGTTTTTCATTATGTCACAACATCGCCTGTTTAATTCATCTTTGAATTATAAGTTGATAAATTTAGATCATCTGATGTCTCGAATTTGGACCATTTAAAATGTGCAGTAATTCATTGAAGAAGCAATGAACTTTTTATAGTCGTTCTTCAACATAATCCTAATAATAATTAAGAAGTTTTCAAAGTAATTAACTTTTTTATGAAAATCACTTTTAAGTAAGAAAACGAATTAAAATTTTATTATCGGTTCATTAAAAAAAAAGTTATTTTTTTTAAATTGTACCTCCGGTGTTTGAAATTGTACCATCCTTTTTTTAAGCACCCTTAATACAAAATCGTTTTTTTGTTGTTGTTGTTAAATTCATTCCAACGCCGAGGGTTTCGATGTACAATACTGCAATTTATTTTGCATATCGTTTCATTTCCCTTTGTTATCTCGGATGTGATACAAAACCTCAGCATTAATTTTAAACCAACATTTGATATCTTTCCTTTGATTGTACCTGTACATTTAATTATAATTTAGCACTGATCCATTTACAATTTGTGAATATTACTAATTGCTCTTTGATTTGACGAAACCGTGTCGACTATTGTGATCAATTAACAACTTCAAAACAACAACAAAAAACATTGGGCAAAATTATTATAATAAATAGCAATCGAACCAGTGCCCTATCAAAGTGTACAATGATATATTTTATTTACTTTAACGCAGTCCATAGCTTCTTAGTATTTTGTAAAAATATTTAATTGGCGATATCTGAAACCGTTATTCTGTAATTGCAACCACATTGCGTTTTCTTTAGAGAGTTTTTTCACAAACCACTTTTATATAATTGCAGCATATATTAACAAATCAGGATTCTAATATTTAATAACCTACATTTGACTTCGTGGCGTAGAGGATATGATGATTCCCAGATGTTTTGGGTTCGAGCCCTCATTCCAACAAATGCTCTTTGTGTATTGATGAATGTATTCCCTTTGATGAGGTGTTAAATATTAGTGTTACTCTGCAACTAATTTCTCTCAATAGCTGTTATTACTTTTGAATACCTTTATTTTGGACATAGTATTCTTTTAACGGCTATGAATACGATGTACATATTAAAAAGATCATTCACCCAAAGTGACAAGGAGCACTTATTTTTAGAACCATATTGTTACGAAATTTCCGGGGTTCGTTTGGATATTGGGGGTTATATGGTGTGAAGAACGCTCAATCACCAGGCGGCAGTAGAAAATAAAACAACGACGTTTATTTACGGGAAGACACACAGGGCAGCACAAAGACGACAACTATATACAGCACAGAAGACGATTATCTTCAGCATACACAGCAGCATACAAAACAGCATAAACAGCAGCATACAACAAACTCTACTGCAGATAGTAGAACACAGCTTAGTTCAGCACTAGCTTCACTCCGTCGCTGCTCCGCTTGTCTCTGGAAGGCCAGTTCTTTACCGTCGGTTCCGACTACTCTGTCCTAGCAGCTGCGGCCGGTTCGTAACAATATCAACAAGTCCATACTTACGTAGATGTGCACATAAATATATTCATACAGATTCCATTTTGAAGTGAGTAACAATAATTTTTATGTAGTTTCCGAGCTAATTTCATATTTGGTGCAACTTTAAAAAGAACTTTCACTTCTTGCTTGATTCTTGTAGTGCCAATATTATTGTGCAGTAGAATTTCGGTTGCCACTTAAGAGGTTGCATCAACCACTTTTTCAACCAAAGCGAATGTTCTCTGCTATTTGAAGTGAATAACATCAACTGTTTATGTAGTTTCCAAGGTGACTTCTTACATGGTACAACTCAAAAAAAGAACGTTCACTTGTTGTTTGATTCTTGTAGTGACAATAAATATCGTGCAGTAGAATTTTGGTTGCTTTAAGAGGGCGTATTGACCTCTTTTTCTACCGAAGCGAGTGTTCTCTGCGATTTCTGAAGTCATAATCTAGCACCCACAGTAGGGCAACCCGTAGCCTTCAAATCCAGCAATCCCAGCCCAAAAATAGAATCGATGGATTATTTAAAAAGGAAGGCGGGCAAGCGGAAAATTCCAAGGGAAATAAAAGTAAAGAAATAGCGCGAAAGCCATCAATTATTATCGAATTCGAGATGGATCCACGGAGAGAGAAGAGATAGGGGAAGCGAAGAGAAAGAAAAAAAAAATAGTTCTGAATGGAAAAAGGGAAGAGACAAAAGTGGTGACCGACCTTCGCGAGAATGGAACTTCACGCCGAGGGATAGCAAACGATAATGCAAAAACGATCGATCACTTGCGCCTGTTAGTGATGTAACATTCCACTGACCGCCGTTTCCAATAGAGACAGTCCAAAAGAGAGTGACACTCAAACTGTAAATAAAAAGTTGCTGTCAGTGTCGGTTGGGGACATCTCCCTCTCTAGCTGTCACTCAGTGAACCACATCTCCCTTTCTTCCTGCCTAGAACGAAACTTGGTTTCTAATTTAAATTCTAATTAAGCCGAATAGAAAGAATTTTTTGGGAAAAACTGGAACTACTTTGTGTGGAATGCTTGGAAGAAATTGTGTTTTGTTGTTGACAACCTCAATATCGGAAAACTGTTCAATATCTTTTTCTGTATTGCGCATCTCGCTTCTTGTGTGAGACAATTTCGAAGTAAGTAACAATTATCCGTTGTATTCCATGTGTTATAATCCATCCATATCTGAGAATCTACCTTTTCACTAGTCAAAGAAAAAAAAAATAATTTTATTTTGCTATAAGGCTTTTGGTCTTTTTTCTATCTCGACTACTTTACTAGAGGACAAATTTTTGACTTTATATTTATTCGACAAAAATTCTGTGCGACAACTAATTTGTTGTCGCACACACAAAAAGCTTAAAGGGAAATGCTATTTTCCAATTGGTAATTATTTAGCAAATTTTGATGAACAACTGTACATCAAAATGATTTTCTTAATCTTTTTTACTCTTTTCTATGAGAGGTATATAAAAAAAAATATTGTAATAAAATAATTCAGTTTCCAAATTTTTATACTTGTTGAAACTCTACAACCTCGAAAACGATTTAGAATTTGGTTTGTTGTTTTATACCAAAAATTATAAATTGCTGCCAAAGTTTGGATGAAATCCTTAACTCTAGAAAGCATGACTTTTTATTCTTTTACAAAAAAAAAAAAAAAAAAGAAAAGAAAAGAAAAAAAAATTGGATAGAAGTATATAATTTAGGAAAATTATTAATAAAAATTATTTTCTTTTGTGAAATTAAAAAAAAAACAATGTGGCAAATGATTATATTAAGGATTAAACAATGTCCCACTGAAATAAATCACATGGTAACAGTTTCGCCATAAAAATAAAAGTCCCTTTTTACTAATATATTTTTTACAGCACAAAAAATACCTTGGATAATATTTTTAATGGTAGAATTATTTATACATCTTATCATTTTCCCAAATCTCCAGTTTAAATCTAATCTTAATACCGACATTGCCATATATCGGTCTTTTCTATAATTATTTCTCAAAAAGCATTTAAGAAAAGATTTCAGGACACTCATTGTTTCCTTTTAGAACAGTCATATGAAGCTTATAAACGAAAATAAAAACTAGTAGCCCAATGGTTACACGATGCACTGTAGTTTAAACTGGGATTCTATTCCTTTGTCCTTCCATAATACTTGAATAACTCAAAAGAATGTCAAGTTAGGTAAATGAAGTTTGACATGCTGTTTTATTGCTAAAATTATATATCTATTTCAAGCTTTGGATCCTATTTATCTCTAAATAACAAAGCTATAGCAGCTGGCTCATACTTTTAGCATAGATGCTTTTGTTTTGATCAATAGTTAAATCCTTTATGCCTCTGTAGCGTAGTTCCTTTATCACTTTTACTGCATCATAACGCTGGGGGTTCTGTTAATATCCATTACATAAAAACGATAAAATCAGACTAAAGGCAGTAAAGACATCAGGCAGGAAATAATCTCTGGGTTCTAGCTGACCCCTACAGGGCGTTACTATGTGCAATCATAAAAATATGTGTGAGAAAAGATCGCTAAATTTGATCACTTGAACATTTTTTAATATAGAATGGGAGAAGATAATTTTAATTAAAAAAAATAGAGAATTTTTTTAAAAAATTCGTTTTAAAAACTATGTAAGGAATTTTTAGAAAATAACCCTTTCTAGGACCGTGGGAAGTATGCTTCCCACCAAATTTATCAATCTTTGTATGAAATTATGTAGGTTGGCATCAGTTCTGACACATTTTTTTAGTAAGTCAGAAACTTAGATGCTTCAGTTCTTTATCTCAGACAAAATGGGTCTTGATTTGTTACTTCATTATTAATGAACCAAATTAATTAATCAAATCAAATTTATCTAATAAGCTAAATGAATCCCTTTTCTTATTCTAATTTCAAGCCTAAAAATATTTTAACAAAATATAGCTAGAAAAAATGGCCCTTTAAAGGATTAAAATAGAAAAAAAAATAGAATTAAAAAAGTGTGTCAGCATTATTTAAAGAAATCTGATTTCCGAGGTAGGACCATTTTTCTTTCTCTTATGCCTGATTAAAACAAAACTATTTTTTCTTTCTTAAATTCGCAGCAACACACAATATTTGTATCCATGTGTGACATTTTATACTTTGGGTAATTTCTTCTTGCATTCCTGCTAAATAATTTCAATACCATATCATTAGTCAAGTCCGGAGTTTAAGAACTTCGAGTTCAAGCACTCCCATCCCTCAAATAAGCAATTTATAGATTATTTTCAAGAGAGCTGGTTATGCATCTTGCATTTTAACATTTTTAATAATAATAATAATTTTTGAAAATAATTTTTAACAAATTGGAAAAAAAATTACAAAACGCAATCTAAAAAGTTTGACTTGTAAGTTGATAAGCCAATTGGAAAATTTCGAATTATATTAATCTGCAAACGACTTTTAAAACATAAAACGAATTAAGAGTAACTTTCTGAAATTTAAGCGATATTCGACTTTAATCTGAACAAGTTCGAATATATAGTCCATGTAAATCAAATGAAAGCAGGAAATTAATTTACCCAGAAAACAAAATCAAGATCTTGGGGCTCTGACACTTCGGGTAATCCCTAGATATTTTTCTACTTTGCCTATTTAATAATCCAGCTTTATTATTTGCCTTCATTTACGAATGTCTACTTTTTATTGATTCAATGCTAAATCTAAAGAGTAATGGTAAATCTAATCCTATTCAAAATAATTATGATAAGGACTAGTCATTGTTTCCTTATAAAAACAAAGACAGAGCAAAAACAATTGAAGTCAATACAGATTGGAGCTTAAAAGTTTTGCATGGTTACAAAATAACTTCAATAGGTTTGAGTGATTTTATATCAATTACGCAAAATTATTGTGTACACAAGAAATTCACGGGTGCTTACACTCACTGATACGAACTAAATGTATCAGATAATTGGCCTCATTTAATGGATTCGACTAATACAGATGTAGCCTAGATCGATGTTTTGTCTCAACGACGCTATGAGCATGCGCAATGTTTTAACTATATTTATTTCATCCCCTTCTTTACAATTATCACATGTAATTATGCACATGTCACTGAAGAATTCCCCTCTATTCTTATATTAACTATATCAACAAAGCCTTTTCTTTCCTCTTCTGACCCAATTGTCAATCACTGTCAAAATCAAGACCACAGGCACATCGTCAGTACCTCTTCCGAAAAAATGGAACCCCAATTCTGAATCGTATTTATTTCAGTATCTACTACCAGTCTTGGCACAAATGAGAGAAGCGATAATCCACAAGCAGCCGATTTCATTATGATGAACATAAAAGTATCATGTAAATGTATCGAATAAAAATATCAGAATCAAAAATATCAAGTGGAAGTATGAGGTACAATCGAGAATAAGTATCAACCTGGATCTGATACAGTAAAACTGACTATGATCTCGATTTTAAACTGCATTGCATGTCTTTCCTTTGCAACATGTATGCAGCAGTTCATTTCACTGCCATGTTAAACATTCCCAGTGCTTGTCTACAGTTACAGTTAAGAGCAGTATGTAAAAATAGTATATCTCAATGAGCAATTCACATTTCGACAAATAAATCCGTTTAGAGAGTTAATCTAAGCGAAAGTCAAAAATTATTTTTTTAAATATCACTTACAGATAGGGATTACAATATCGGACCAAAAGTTCAATACCGGTATTCGGTATTTTTTAGATCTTGATACCGGTTTTAATACTGGTCGTAGAAATTTTAGAAAAAGAAAGAAAACACAGGTGTTTCTTTGTTATATTTTCCAGTTTTATTACAGAATGTAAATATCACAAAAAATAATTTGTAACTTATAAATTGTAACAGTATATAAAGAATCACAAAAAAGTAAAGGAACATCTTATTTATTTAAATCACAAAAAAAAAGTGTAAATATCACTATTCAGTCTGTGATACTATTACAAATGTTTTGAAATGTGATCGTAAAAAGTATAATGCATCCATTGTACTGTCATTAAGCCTGAAAAGTAATTTTGTGTAAAAATGACCAGCTGTCGAAAACGCTCTTTCGGCATCTACGCTATCTGGTGGTACTTTAGCAATGCGCGATATACTTTTCTAAGTATTTACCTCTAAATCCCTCATCTTCAAATAAATCGATTTCTCGTCGGATGGTTTTGGATATAGCTGATTTCTGCATTGTATTTTGGTTTGTTTAATTTTTTTTTAAATTTATCGCTAGTTCTAATTTTTGTTCAAGAGATAATTCCTTTTCACTATCGACAATAATCATAATCTTCGATAACTGTATCGAATTCTTCTGAATGTGGATAGGTTTGTATGTAAAAATTTTAAGAAAATTTACTATAAACTTGATCAGATTTGAATTGCTTCGTCTCTTTTCTTCTTTTTTATTTGCATTTTTAAAATCATTATAATTAAATAAATACCGTAAGACATTCTGTATTACTAATTATCTGTAATGTTTACGTCTCATGAAACCGCGAGTCTTCATTGTTAAATGTAATCATCTCCTCCTTTCATCTTTCCTCTCACCCCTATTTTGTCGAATGAAACCCATCCTAACGCATGCGCAAAAGCGCGGAGGATTTTACAATCCGTTGTCAAACAGTATTTTTTCATTTCTCTTGATTGTACGATGCAACTTTGTATTCACAATCTAATTAATTTCGCCCGTTAGGGAGGCATAAAAACAAAACGTATGCTATTTTGCTATGTTGGCGATCCCTGAACATATAGTGGAGACAATTTTAAAAATTTCTACTAAATACCGGAAAAACGGTATTTAAATTTGTGAATACTGGCATTACAAAATTGTACAAATGGCTCAAAATATCGGTATTGCAATCCCTACTTACAGAGAACTATTATCACACCAGATTCAAAGAATAATCGCAATAAGAATTTCTAGAACAGTAGAGCAATTCTGGTATTCCCAACAAATAGGTAATAGGCATTCCTGGAAAGATTAATAAATGTTCAAATAAGCGATAAAACATTCTTATCACTTAAGTAGCAAAACAAATTTACAAAAACAAAAGATGGCCATATGGTGAGAGTGGATAATCAGCACTTTGACTTGTTAAAACTGAATTCTCTAAGCTCTGAGGTTTCAGTGAATTGATTATTAATGGAATAAATTATTTTGAAATTCAATATTTAGATGTAATACGATTCAAATCGTCTGGTAGTTATAAAAATGTTAGAACACAATTTTAATAATATTTTTAAAAGTAGAATTTTTTCTGTCAAAAGTATTTAGTCAGCATAAAAATTCTGATTGAGTGAAAATTATGAGCCGATAAAAATATTCTTATCAAATAATAGTTTTCTAAATAAATACAGAATAATTTTAATCTTTAATGATAATTTAGAAAAACTTTATTACAATATTTAGTATAGATTTTCTAATTGTAATATTTTATGTTTCTTTTGTTTCCTTTTGTTTATTAGCATGCTGTTAACATCTAATTTTTAAAGCATGTTTAATTTTTAACTTTTTAAAATATTTCCTTTGTAATCATTATAGAAAAATGTAACCAGTTTTTCCACAAAATCTCGGACGCATGGTACTTGTATTATAAAATCAATATTTACCGATTTATTGCTATTTAAATTCTGAAAATATTGAAATTTTCAATTGTCATTGGTAATACAGAGGTGTAAAAAATATCAAAAATCTGGAATATCAAGAGCCGAATGAAAATTCTACAGCAAAATTCCAATTTACAAGTATGAAAGGCATTAAGTAAAATATATTTAAAAATACACCACTGGAAATAAATGAAAATCAACCACATAACGGACTTATTAGAATTCAGTGAGAAAAACTACATGTAGCAGAAGCATTTAATAAATTCCATACATAATATCTTAGTGTACACACTTTATTGAACAATCTGATTGCATCCGCCAAATTTACTCTTAAAAACCAAGAAACTTTTCCCGTATATTTTGGCGCGAACATGCAGTTTTCCCAACTTCCATATTTTATAAAAATTCTCGCCAGCTCTTAATTTAGTATGCAATTAACACGTTGCGGCTGTAATTGGCGCATTAGCAAGACTCCCGCTGCTCGTATATTATGCCCCTGCTGTATAATAAGCTTCTGTTATTTCGACGCTGTATGTTTTCTGTTGGCGGCAGATTAACTTCCTCGCCAGCGTACTACTATCCCAATTACTTTGGGCATGTTCAGTTGGAGGAGGAAGCTCACAATTCGTACTGTAGAACAGGATATTTCTCTTGATTGGAATATATGAGCTAATTTTTTCTTATTAGAGGAAAAAAAAATTAAAAATCTCATTAATAAAAATAATTCAGTCAGTTATAAATTTTAAAAAGGATTTTGTGGCATATTTATTGGTAATCATTGGAAACTCAAATGATAATTCATAACATGTTTGTCATACTAACTCATCATTCGTTGTGTGACTTAGATGAAAAATTATATATATATGTAATATTTTCGAATCCTGTCGACTAAATAATATGTAACATATTTTTGGTTGAAACAGAGTGCAGGTTGAAGACATAGACGAGACGTTGTGTTTTTAATTCCATTTTATTCTCTCTCGGGAGGCAAACATGATTATTTACATGAAGGCGCAGCGTGAAACAAAAGCAGAAGGCAAAAAGGGACAACAAATGGTCACTAGTCTTATATAACATAGGATTTCTGGCTGGGCGCCAATTCAATACACGTGTGACCTTTGATACCTTTTCAACGGCAACCGAAGATATCACTTTCTCTTGATACGTAGTACTGATGGCGCATTATTTTTACAGAGGAATTAATGAAACCGAAAGTGGAATTGGATCGCGAAATAAGAGAATATTTTAGAATGAAGTTACGATGGGCTAAATTAAGATAAAATCTTGGAAATTAATTTGTATTAAATTGAAGAGTTTAAAATATATATAATATAATAATTATTTCATATCTGTCTTAATTCATTGAAATGAAATTTCTAAACATTTTTTTCTCTGATCATATTTTTTAAAAAAAGTACATTTTTCATTATTGCCTTCCAGTTTAATGGTCATTTACTTTCTTGTATAGGATTTATACACACAGAAAGTATTGTAATTGTTATTAAGTCGCCTCGAGATTTTCCTGAATTTCCACTTTTCAAACCTCCGTTAGTGCAAACAATTTTATGCCCCTTTTCTCGTATTTTCAAAATCCATCTCTGTTCTTAAGTGCTAAATGGTGTAGCTTTTACTGTCTTTGATTTGTTATATTACTTAAAAATCACGAATCTCAAACAATGCCGAGTCAACTCTCTTTTGGGGAAACTCTCGAGTCAAACGATTTAGAGCCAGAACTCGTTCAGTTTATCTTTTTCTGTTTGGGACATCAGTGATGAGAGCATGCTTTAAAGGTTTTTATCATGATCATCATTCATCAAAGAAACTTGAAAACCGTCTCAAACATGAAAATTTAGCTGGATTTCTAAGATCTGAATGAAAAATGCGATCCAACGGAAACTTTTTTTCTTGCATCATACAGATTGTCAGATTGTTTGCTTTAATTGTAGCTCAATAGCTAATTTCTAAGCTTTTAGAGATAGAGATGTTGTTCCTGTTGTAAAAAGGATATAAATTGAAAGAAAGAATTATGTTTTATATTGTTTGTATCAATGCATTTCTCGAAAAGATATAAAATGTCACTTTTTTATGCACTTTCAACCCACTTCTATCAGTCATATTTAGTGAAATATTCTTACCATTTTTAATATTTTAAGCAAAAAAAAAATCCATTAAACTGCAATTTAAACTGATCGTATTATGAAATGTTTACCATTGTGACTTTAGATTAATTTAGCATCTAAATTTGTGACCTCGAATGGAAATACTAAGTTATCGCTTACGCATTTGAAATGACGCATCGCAGTGTCTCTATGACCACCATTTAACAGATATATCTCAGTCATTTTTTGTCATAAAACATTGGCATTTTTTAATCGTATGTTTCAATCCTTTGCACTCGGAAAGATAGTTCGACGCATAATTATTCACTTAACCGTTTCTAGGGCCGTGGGAAGTAGGCTTCCCACCAAATTTATCAATCTTTGTGTGAAATTATGTAGGTTAGTATAAGTTCTGACACATTTTTTTTAGTAAGATAGAAATTTAGATGCTTCAGTTCTTTATCTCACACAAAATGATGTCTTGATTTGTTACTTAATTATTAATTAACCAAATTAATTAATTAATCTGATTATATTTATCTAATAAGCTAAATGAATCCCTTTTCTTATTCTAATTTCAAGCCTAAAAATATTTTAACATAATATGACTAGGAAAAAATGACCCTTTAAAGGGTTAATATATGGACCTGTTTATTACACTAAAAAAAAAATACAGGCAACTGTTTTAAGTTGAATTTCCCTAAAAAATCAATCTACTTCTTTTTACCATTCTATAAGTAGTATTAACAATTAAAATTAAATATAAATAAAATATCAAAATGATGTACCTCCTTGAATGGTGTTAGAGAGAAGACGTTTGAGTGTAAAGGGTTAAATACTCTTTTCGATTTCATGTTGGTTCAAATTACTTTTATTTTAATGACAGCCATTCATCCCGTTGTTGATGATGATGATGATGTCGTGTCCGCGTTACCACGGAAAGGGGTTGTAGTAGCTTCTGAGGGTAAAGACCCTTGAGCATCCGAGGGCAGAAGTCTGACTTCTAGCTCATGAAGCTCACACACATTCGCTTGCACAACCCCTTTTTACAGGGGGACACATTCACACACCTCACAGATAAAGAAGAACCATGCCCGAACCGGGATTCGAACCCGGGACGACCAGATCACGGGAAGACACACTACCCTTATGCCAGGACGCCGGCTATTCATCCCGTTACCACAGGAATAAGCCGTATAAACAGGGATTATTGTGACTGGCTGTTATGTTCGTTAACTATCAACTTTTGTATAAGAGGACAACGACTAACGAAAGTTGTATGATACCGTATTTGTATGATATCAATAATAATTTGTATGATACCGACAATTCCCTAAGAGAAAAGTCGGCAAATGTCACAAAACAAACAAAGAGAGAAATTTTTAAAATAATTAAAAGTTATCTGCCGCAACTTTGTGCTAGGCACATTTAATTGGAAAAAATATTGACCTCCGCTACCCAATCCAATCATTTTATTTTAAAACAAAGCACGTCTCTTAAATATATAGGCGTTTTAGTTCTAAAATATAAATCTATTCGATTGTGCTTTACTCCGGAGGAGGTAAGGGAAGGAGAGCTTAGGAAATTACCCTTCCATTTAAACAGCGGAAGACATCAAATGACAAAAAGTACATAAAAAACTTTAATCTCTATTCGGGGAAATTATATCGGGAAATAAAAGAAAGGACAGCAGGAGAAACAGATACAAAAACGTGAGTAGGGGGGTGTACGTGTTGTCTTTTTCGCTTGCACGAGCCCTGACAGGTTCCTTTAAAGTGGAAAGCCCTCTGCCAGAAGCCCCATCTTAGGCATTTCAAGCCCCGGTGCTTTTCTTGTCTTAAGGCGGGGGGTTATTGGGAATAATGGAATGCTTTGAGGGGTCGTTTGCGCCGCTCGAAATGTCACCGAGGGATTTTGTGCTCTTTAAAATGGGAAGGCATTACGCTTTGAGGGAGACCAGGGAAAACGAAACGTTTTGTCAAGCGGCTTTAATGTAATTTGGTAACTGAGATGTTTTAAAAAATCGTTTCGAGGAGCTGAAGATTTGATTGTATCTTGAAGAACTTGTTTGGAAACATGATTAGAGTATCCCCTCTCCTTTGTGATTTGGAAAATGGTTTGATATGTCACAGGCTTACAAAAAAATACATTCATGCTCAATTCGATTGCCGTACTTAACTATTCAGAAAAGATTTTCATGATGCCGAACTTATTAAAGTTTGGGAAATAACATACAAGCAATTCTAAATCAAATGATAAGTTTAAAATAAAAATAGATTAAGAGAGATGGGAATACATTGTTAGGAGTGCTTAAATTTGCCTTTTTTGATACATTTATATAATGTATCGCATTTTGTGTTTAGCTTCGTTCTAATTATAGTGAATCAAATTAAATATGAAGTATAGATTTCCCAACCCGAATCAGCTGATCACAAAAAGTGACTAGTATATATTTCAAGTTCAATGGGATTAATCGGTTGTTATTAATAACAAACGATTAATCATATCGATATAGAGTAATCGATCAAATTCTTTTGAGCCTTTTAAATTCAACATCCCGTATAGCCAGGGAAGTAAGTATAATAAAGTGACTCTACTGGATTTATAGAGACAGGTTGCAGCGCCCCCTAGCGGAAATGAAGAATTTACAAAAATAATTAAAAAAAAAAAACTAATGAAGATCGGCCAAAAAGTACAGCTAGGGAAAAAACGCAGGAAAAATTGCATATATTTCTGTAAAAATGGCGGAATATTTACAATTAAAATTGAGCTTTCTTTAACTTGCGTTCATTCTTAAGTTGAAAATTATACACTCAAATCCTCTCCCGCTCCTCTGCCCCCCCCCCCCTCCGAGTGCGTTTATTTTCTCATTTGCTTAATTTCACTTCGCCTCTGTTTAGCTCGGAAAAATTGTATGACAATACTGATTATTCTGCATGTATACATATAATCAATCGCATCGGACAGGGATCAACCGACTGGTAAAAGGATAGATATACTTTAAAAATTCCATTTTTTTCGAGTCCTCGAAGTCTAAAACATAGGAATTTATCAAAATCTCCAGTCAGAATTTTTTAAATAATTAGAGTACTTTTGTTAAAGAGAAAGTAAATATATATTCTCATTATGTCAAAGAACAAGATATGAAATTCATTAAATCACCTTTTGTAATTCTCAACTGTTTAAGCATATTGCTAGCATTTCTGATTCTCTGTTCTGGGCGATTCATTTTGAGAACCGTACCAATTGCACAAATGGACTTCGATTCAACAAATATGCGGTTCCGATTCTCTATTGCATTGCCCACACGCTCTCAGCGGAACGGAGTGTGTTTAAACAACGAATAACAGTTCGCATAAATGGGTTGTCGGCTTTTGTCCGTGCTCTTTTCAATAGGGTTTGCGTGAATTGCTGCTTTTTGTGACAAACTGACTGTGACAATATGCATTTTTATGATTAAAAGTTCTACGTATTTTTAGCTGCTTTTCAGTATCGCCGTTCAGAACGGGAACAACTCCGTATGGAAACTTTTGCTGACTTTTATTGGTGTCATAGATCTTTTTGTCCATTTTTTTTTGAAGGAAAAAATATAGGATCAATATTTTTCTCCACATTGAAACATATGTTGTTGATGTTGCATCGGGGACTTTTGAGGTCTTTAAATTCTTCAAATTCTTGCGAGATAAAATATTAATAAATTTCTCTTGTGTGCATTTTACTTTTGATGATAATATTAATATACTTAATACTTATCTTTCAAATTTCGTGAAAGGTAGAGAATATCTCATGAAATCGATTTCACATAGGAAAGTATATCCTCAAACTTCATCTGAATAGACATAATGGACAAGTGAAAGCACAAGGAACAGTCAAATTAAGTGGTAATGAATGTGATCTTTATTCCAACAAGTCAAAGTACATTCGTTACCAATAGGTGCTTTACTGTAAGTGCTCAAAATTGCTACCATTTACAGACACGGTATTCACAACACCGTTGCATCGACCACCGAATATTTTCAAAAATGCCTGCGGCATATCCACCGAGATATGTAGTATCAATATGATGGAGCTCCAGACCAAAGTACTCTTGTTGCGCGTGATTGCCTAAACCGAGCATTTGGAGCTCAATGGATCGGCAGAGATGGACCGATCGCTTGGCCACCCAGATCACCTGATTTATGGCCCATGGATTTCTTTTTGAGCTGGGCCATGAAAGATCATGTGTTCTAGATCCTCGTCAACAGTCAAAAGGACCTTGTTGCACGTATAGTGTCCGCCTCAGGCATTGTCCGTGATTGTCAGGAGCTTTTGAAAAAGTTCGGGGGTCAATGCAACAGCGTTGTGAATCCTGTGTTCATGTAAATGGTCGCAATTCTGAGTACCTACTGTGAACTTGTACTTTACCTTGTTGGAATAAAAGTCACATTTGTTGCCACTTAACTGTATTATTTCCTTGTGTTCACTTCACTTGTCCATTTTCTCCAAGCAGATGACGTTTGCGGACATACTTTCCTAAGTGAAGTCGGTTTCTTGGTGTATTTCCTTCCTCCCCAGAAAATTTGAAAGATAAGTTTTGAATCGCTCTGTGTATAAATTATAGCAAAATAATTTATATATTGTTAGTGATATATCATCATGTAAGATTTTTCTGAATTTTTTTTCCTTTGGATAACTGAAGCATTGAAAATTAAATTGTATCACTGCGCAAATTTCACTAAATTTACCTAGACATCATATTGAAACGGAAAAACATGATTTCTTTCGAAATTAATGGTATTAAAATGATTCGAGCTTGTTGCATATAAATACATTTTACTTAATACTAAAACGTTAGTAAAATGAAGGAAAACGAGTAATGCATTTCTTGTGTGCACAGCTTTCAAGATCATTAAGTCAATGGCAAAGGACGAGAAATTATTCCAGATTTCCTAAAAATACCCGATAGCATCTCTTGGAGTTCGACCGTTATGTATTCTGGATTTTTCATGTTCCCTAGAATTTCGTGAGGAACACCTCCTGCTGAATACACAATTGTAGATATCTTTCCAGCAAATTATATTTTTTGTTAAAGCTATTCAAAGTTCATTCACTCTTCAACAGCAACTTTTTGGTGAGACATCGTGTGTTCTTATGAATGTACACGTATCATTGTTTCGTTAGCAATTATTTTAATTGTTATTATGGAATATAAAACAATTTAATTCTTATCTAAGATTCCATGGTGTTACCAGACAGAACATCAATGGGTAACTGGATGTAAAGCATTTATATTTTCAAAACTATCGCACTTAATATGATTAGTGATACATGAAAATAAAGAACTATTTTAGATTTTATTCAATTATAAAAGTTCGACGTGTGAACTTTTTATGAAATGCTGAATATAGAATCTATAATCAAATTCGTTCCACGCATTTTGATGTTTTACTCTCTCAATGGTGCTTCATGCAGTATTGATGCGTTTCTTTAAGTTTCTTGATTGTTTTCAACTATGGAAACCTAGAACCAAAATCTTTGCTATAACTCTATAAAAAAAATCGTATTAGGTTAGATTCTGAGATATTGGAGGACATGTGAGGGAGAATAAGTCAATACTACCGGCCAGGGTTATAAAAGCTCATATATAAGGGGCATAACAACATCCAAATTCCAATAAGATGGGGGCTCTATCTCCTTAAGAGATAAAATTCATACTATCCTCGCCTAGTTGTGGAAATAGTTATATTTTCATCAAGTCCATATGATTGTCATTTGTTGAATGATGCTAAAAACAAAATTTAAGACGCTTTTCTTTATCTTCATGTATCAATATTTATATGTAATGATTTTGAAAATATAAAATTTTAAAATCCCATCATTCATTTATGGTAACCCTGCAACCATACAAATTGTACATTTCTGGCAAATTGGATTAAATCTGGAACGTTTTTCCAATCCCGGAAAAACAATCAAAATTCGATTGTGTTTCATTTAATCCATAACATCTAATCACTTTTTTTTATAGAATCATTCCTGATCTTTCTCGTGTAAAGATATAATATGGCTCTTTTCGTGTTAAGATTTGTGTTGGAGAAGTTTAAAATGCTTTTTGAGTTGCTTTCCAATTTTCCGATTGGGTTCAAAATTTATTGTAGATTTACAATTTGGTGTTAAGCTCACGATCCCAATTTCATTGATGAATCTTATTGCTCTTTGAGATCTTGTAAACGTTTATAGTCAAAATGGATGAACATTTGTCAGAAATGACCCAACATTTGATACAGATCTGAAGTTGTGATGATAAAATTGCATATAAAATTTAATTTATTATTTAGTTATTCCCTTCTTATGTTATATGGGAAATCAGGTAGATTATTGGATACTATATATATGCGATACTATATATGTGCGATTATAGAGAATGTTTATCTAAAATCTTTATACATAATCGTCTCCTGCCGTCTGTAAACTGGATAGAATTAAAAATATCCCCGTTCTTTTGGTACGGGTCATTATCGGATGCCAAATTCCAACTTTAATTTTTGCAGTTTAAGACAGATTTTTTTTTAAATATTTAAATGACTAATTTATCGATGTGCAAATAAATCTAAACTTATTTAAATAAATAGCAAGATCAATGTGTGAAGGTCTGCAATTTTTTACAATTTTATGTTTATGCTGATTTATTATATTCTCTTTTCACAGCCGAAATCGAAGGTTATTGTTAATAATTTCTTTCAGCATTTTTTAAAAATTTGCATTTGGCATTGTATTTTTTTCTGTCACTGGATTACAATTTGTTTCAATTACTTAATTTCGATTTGAGCGTTCGTGACCTTTGTAGTTAAAGAATTTCTAATACTATTATATATTTACTTCTAAAATGTACCACAAATAAATATATAATATTATTTCTTAAGTATTCTGCCATTGTTCACGATCTTTCTAATACAACTTTCATTAGACAATCTATGACAATCAGATCTTAAATAATGTCAAAAGAATAATAGTCCGTCTAGATAAGCATATCTTTTAGTTCGATAGAATTGTATACCACAATCCCTTTATCTAGCTTGCTGTGGTTTTTGAATATTCACCAAGCAGATAGTTTCAAATATTTCTTATAACTCGAGAAATTAATAAAATATGAAGATTCATCACAATCATGACGTCAGATTTTTTTTTACCATTATAATAATTTATTTTCATTTTATTCATTTCCATTATGTGTAGATATGGTAAAAAACGAAATCTAGAATGGTTTCAAAATTCTGATTTGAAGAAATGAATACTTTATCCAGTGATATTTACCCAAACTTCGAACATGATATTCCCGCTATGTTTTGAACGAAGGTTATTTGACCCCATTTAGAAACCAGTGGTTAAGAATTCCTTAACAAGCCCTTATCTTAAGTACCATTCCTCGGATTGAAAGAGACGATTTCTGCTGTTGATAAACACTACGACTGACTCATGGAAGCGTGCCTCTTATCGAGTTCGGGACATTCTACTGACCCGTGCCGCGATGAAAGATTTATCGCAGGCTCGGGCACTTTGAGAAGGGAGGGAGAGAGGGTGTGTGTGTGTGGACAAAATGCCTCAGCGATTCTGAAAGCGATGTTCGTCTTAAACACTCACGACTCCCGTAGAAGATGTCGACGGATAAATTTGAACGTCGCCGGTGGATTTGTCCTCTTGTGGAAGAATGACGGATGGCACGATTTCAGTTTGGTAGGCGATATATCATCTGCCAGTTTCGTTGGTGCTGTCGACTAGCACCAGATGAGAGATTTCGAATAACTTCTTAATTATTTCGTGCTGCTTGCAATTTTGTAGTCGTTATTTTGAAGATTATGCACATGATTCTTGTCACTGAATTGTCCAGCATCCATTCTTCTAGAGCATTTAAAGTTTTAGGATTTTAAACCACTTCATTCAAACGCGAACGGAAACCTTTTGGCAATCGAAGAAAATAAATTTAAAAAAAATATGATGCCGCAACTGACATCTTTTGAACTTATTATGCAGAAGCTATGAAAAGAAGCTTATCTACAAAATTTGATTTGTCAAATGGACTGTAAAGCGCATGTTGGCAATAATAAACAAGTATATTTATCAGAGTTTAGTTACATTACCGTCCCGCTATAAAGAAACATTATGACTATTTTGAGACGGACCTCATGCTTTTGAACCGCGGTCAGATGACCAGGATGGCATCTGAGCAGGCACCCTCTTCTCCAAGCTTCCACGCCACACTAGCGGGAGGACGTTTGGCCCCGATGGATTTAACGGGCACCAGGCCAGCTTACATGACTGTTCTTCGGTGGAATTCGGTCTCGAACCTGAAGCTCTCCGGCTCCGAAGCCGAGATTTTATCACCATGCCACCGCGGCCCACATTTATCAGTGTATACGTGAAAAAAAAGACCACCCCTCCTGATTATTTAACTTTTTTAACCCGTTTATCCATTTAAAAAACATGCTGTTTCTATTACAGATCAAATGACCCGTCGTCCTTATGAATTTCGGGTTTACGTATTTATACATTGCCCATCACTAAGTTATGAAATATTTGTTAAGCTTTATAATATTACAAGACAAACCTTAAATGAACGCTCAACATATTAACTTTAAATAAGACATTTTAACTGAACTAATAAATTAAGCCAACAAATTAAGGATCATATTTTATAAATATCAAACGTGGAGCAATTGACATGTGGTCTAGTCCAGAGTAACTAAAATCTCTTGATGTGCATTAATTCTGAAAGAAAGTTTTTTTTTTTTTTTTCAATATAAAATCTGTATTTGTTCAACAAAATGTGTTTTATTACATTGTAATATTCGGCGCGTCAATTCTCTTATGTGAAAGCAATTCCGAAAAAGCCTGCTGATTTTTTTTTTTTTTAATCTGCAATTTTATCGCAGTATTTTAATTTTGTTCTCGTAGCTAATTCTTACAATTTGGAAATAGACATATACTACTCCTCCAAAAAATTCTCTAAATTAAGTAATAATTTTTAAAGAATTTTATGTTGTTTCAGTGAGTCAAAAAAACACTCCTGAACAATATAGGTTTTTTTTTTTTTTTTTTTTGCAGTACCCCTGGTTTTATTTAATAATTTTTAATAAAACATTCTTGATGTTGCTACATTTTAATATTAAAAGCTCCACTCTTTTGTGACTAAAGCTGGACGAGTTATGAAGTTTTGAAAATAACTTCTTTAGATGGTATTAGATCATGTCAATAGTCTCATAGAGTAAGATCCGTCAATCACTGTGCGGTATTTGCTCGAGGGTGAGTGAATTGGTCTGAAATAATGCAATTCAAAGTTTTATAATTACTTTATAATAAAGAAATTCAGTTTTTCTCGCAGAAAAGTGAAATTTTTTTTAAAAAATTGTGTATTTAGAATATTTTACTAATAATTAATAGAGTTAGAAGACAAAAAAAAAAATTGAAAGTTTATCAGAATTATATTTCTGATAATCAGGAATGTTATCAGAAATATAATTCTCTGCATCCTTTACAGCATTTTTTTACGAATGAAAGTATGCGTCTAACTTTAACAAATTAGAAATTATTTATCTGACCGTGATAATAATAGTCACATTGTGTGAGCGGAAGAGGTTCTGAAATGTAACAATAGTTTTTTTTTTTTCTAGTAACATCACTTAATTATCACATATTGTCGTTAACGTGTTCCCCTTTAAAGATGAGCTTTTCGTCCGTGATTGCAAGTTAGACGTTTCTCCATTTCTTTTGCTGACGTCACTAAGTCAGTAATTGCCATAATATTTCTCGCCGGTTCCTGGCATAGGGGTTGCGCGTCTTCCCCGCGCGTCCCCTATGCCTACTATACCTATGCCTACTATGACCTAGGCGTCCCGGGTTCGAGTCCCGGTTTGGGCATGGTTGTTCTTCCGTTGTTCTATCTGCAAGATGTGTGAATGTGCCCTCCTATAAAAAGAGGTTGTGCAAGCGAATGAGTAATGCGTGAGTAGCAAAGTTGTACTCTTGGCCCTAGTTGGCGCTACTAAAAAAACAAGAGACGCTCCCCCACAGGCTGAAAATCGCTGTCTTCGTAACAGCGGGCTTGTCCATGTCAAGTGCCATAAGAAACAACAACATAATTTTACTTAATATTAAATAGCAGTTTTATTTCTCATATTATCACACCATCGGAAATGGTGTTTACCACTGTGAAACGCTGGAATAGCTCAAGTAAAAGTTGATCTTCTGAATGGAGGATGGCACAGTGAACATTTGTTAGCCATTTATTCTACAAATGCTTATCCTGTATAATAGCAGAACTACCGGATGGTTTGTAATCTCTTCTATAAAAATTCTTTCTTAGTCACAGAAATATAATCAGCTTATCTTTCCATCTTTATTTGTTCGGGATTTATTAACTTTTAAAGCTACTCCGGACTTTTGAATCACCCTGTAACTTATTCAACAGTTATCGGCACAGCTCGCAGCAGCCAGAGAAATTCACATAATTTGCGGACGAAAGACATAACGCGAGCCTTATTACCATCTAATAATAGAAGCCCTATTCAAAGGAAATTGAAATTCTAATTCAACTTTCTCCCGACTGAGCGCCCGCGAAATGGCCTGCCAAATATTGAATGACCAAACATTCTTAGCGAAATCCGTTTGAAGTCAATAAATTGTATTGACTGGGAAGTTCATCAGCAAGCTAATGGATTTCGTTTAGTTTTGGGAATTGATTATACTTTGAAATGGCGCTGAATGTGAATTCATTCTTCTGGTTAGGAGACGCGATGAATTTAAGGTTTCGTTATTTCTGTTTAAAATCGTAATTTAGTTAGAGGTACAACGTCGCCGCTTTATTTAAGTGGGAGTGTGATTATAGAATTACGGAGAATATTTTCCATTGGAGATGTGAAATTTGCAGCATGGAAATTTTAGTCCGAAATAGAAACATTCTCCAACAAATGTGTTGGTGAAATTTTATCAATAACAAGCAGCCTACGGCGATCACCGATGTTAATAACATTAATTTAGTAATGTCTTCAAATAAACATAGAGCCTTCATGTCTTAAATAAACATGTCTTCAAATAAGCTTCGGGCCTTCTGACCGTCAGCTATGTAAACAAAATGAGGAAATGAATTGACGAGATTGATCCAGTCTTTGAGATTGTGGAATCTTCTGGATTTTTTTTCCCATGAAATTTGCCGAAACTGGTCTGGTTAGGAGCAGGCAAGTACTGATAGTATATTTGTGTATCACTTTATGCATGAAATAAAAAAAGTGGCGAAATCGATTATGTATGTGGATGTGGATGGAAAACTCTTGTCTGTTCTTCGTAGAGATTGTATAAGATATATCTTCTGCATTCTTTGGGAATGTATCTCGGAAGTGGAGGACAGGCGATTGTAGATGACTTGGCGAAATCGGACTGGTGGTTTGAACTGGGGGACTCTTTCATGATTTATTTCCATAGACAAAACATACAATGAAATAGTGTTTATGAAATTTCATTCATATTTGTGTTAGACGCAGACAAGTAAGTATTAATAACTTATAATATGAAATAAAAATTGATGAAATTGGACCAGAAGTTGTGGCTAGAAAACTGGGTTGTTTTTTTAGGCTGGGGGTGGAGTCCAAATTTTTTAAAAATTGCACCATTTTTCATATATGAACAGATTATTTTTTAATTAGATACTGGTGTTTTGAAAGAAAGTGGTCTCCCTAAATTCTGTAATTCTATTGGATTCCATTTAAATCAATGTCATGGATTTTAAGAGAGACGGTATAAAAAATTGAAATTTGTGTAGAAAACCTCAGTAAATAAAAACATTTTCAGTTATTAAAATTTCTATTTGACACTCATTAATTCTTTACACAGTAATTTTTTACGAAAACATATCGATAAACTTGTAGAATATGTTAAATATCGAACTAAATCTGTTTCACGAAAGAGCATACAGATGGTAATGCTACGTTTATGCTGGCAATTCAAAAAGAATGCAAAAATAGATTAAATGATTATTATTTGATAATATAAATTTTAAAAATGGGGCTTACAAAGATTTGTTTAGCAGATTGTGTTTGAGATTACGGATAGTGCTAGAAATGCACGAATGCTTAATCAAAATACGCTTAAACTGCAAAATATCCAATGTCCATTAGACTTTGTTTGAAACACTTCACAGTAAGAGATGGTTTTTATCGAAATATTACATGCAGTAATACCTTGAATTATATTTTCTCAATTTAAGCAAAATTGAAATTACGAGATCCTTTACAATTTACATGCTTTTCGTCGATCCTGATCGCTTGCATTTAGACAAAACAACTGCCTCTAGCCGCGCAGATCAAATTCCAACCAAGTTGTTTCTATGCAAAAATGATTAATGGTTAGGTTTAATATATCAAAACTAATGTTTTTTCAAAATTATGTGTATTTCTTAAGGAAGGAGCAATGATGGTAATAATGTATATGTAATGATATTTTAAACTCTTAATTTAATCCAAATTAATTTCCAAGATTTTATCTTAATTTAGCCCATCGTAACTTCATTCTAAAATATTCTCATATTTCGTAATCTAATTCCACTTTCGGCTTAATTAATTCCTCTGTAAAAATAATGCGCCATCAGTACTATGTATCAAGAGAAAGTGATATCTTCGGTTGCCCTTGAAAAGGTGTCAAAAGTCAACACGTGTTTTGAATCGGCACCTGGCCAGAAATCCTATGTTATATAAGACTAGTGATCATTTGTTCGTCCCTTTTTGCCTTCTGCTTTTGTGCCACCTGCGCCTTCTTATAAATAATCATGTTTGCCTCTCGAGAGAGAATAAAACTGAATTAAAAATACCAAGTCTCTTCACTGCTTCGAATCTGCATTCTACTTAAACCAAAAATATGTTACATATTATTTAGTCGACAGGATTTGAAATCCATTACATATATATTGTATAACTCGGAAACGGTTCCAACGATTTGGATCAAATTTTATATTTAGATAAGGTTTGCTTTTTAAGTTTATTTATATAGATGCCTTTCCTGAAAAAACTGTATTTTACTCACAAAAAATATTAACTATTAGAGCCTTTTTCTATCATGCTGACAATGTCATATAGCGCTACCTAGTAAATTTTTGTGGTACTTTCTTTGTCGCCATAGGATAACCTACTGATACCTCAAAATTTTGTGACATGGCGCTATATGGCACTATCCGAATGCGAATTACGATCTGCTCACGTCCAGTAGCAACATTGCTATTATTATGTTAACCAGTGAACTTGTAATACAAGTAACATTACCGAATTTGGGTATTAAATCAGTGATGGATATACTTCTTCTTTGGCTAGACCAAGGAACTCATACGATTTACTTAAAATGTGTATTTGTAGCCAACCTGTACACTTTACAATGCCTAGGAAACCATTGGGGAAAACATTTAAGGCCTTAAACATTTAAATTAAGGCTCATCTCAAGAAAATACATTTTGTCCAAAAAAATACACATTTTCAAATAAAAAACTGCTGAGCAAATTTTTTTCTCTCGGGTACTTTATTGTCAAATGGCTACATCAGAATATCTTTTAATGATGTTGTAGAATTAATATCAAACTTATGGAAGATATGCTCCTGTAATTTCTAAGATCAATTCTGACCATAATGCTTCGAATGAAAGAAGTCGGCAAACGGCCATCGCAACTGCAATCGATACGTCAAAACTCCTCCCTCCCCGAACAAAAGTACTTTCTGTCTCCATGAGAAATTAATAAACAGCACGTATCCCCCACAAAATACATTAGATCTACCTCACGCAGCATCCCTGAACGTGGAACAACCCCCGCCGGACTTCTGCCGCTGTCGATAAAAATAGGCCGACCCCGTTTCTGGCATAACAACGGGTTATATAATTACGGTATTGTAATCAAAATACCTTTTTTTTTTTTTTTACCTCGTAGTGGACGGCCCTAATTTCATTCATTGAGGTCCGATGGGAGAAGAAATTCATTTTCTTTCGATGGAAGGTTTTTTTTTTATTTTTATATTAATTTTCTTTATTAAATCGAATAGGTCGAGTCGTGGGCATCCCCTTTTATGGAGCATTCTTTTTGTGTGTTCTACGCATTAGCGGTAACAACCGTTGTTTCATATTTCAAGAAAAAGCTCTTTTTTCTCTCCTTTGGTTGTTTGGTTTAATAATTTCGTTTTACAAACTTTTTAAGCAAATAAATGGACCTAAAGTGAACACATACGGCTTTAAGGTGAGGGTCTTTTAAATTTTCAACAGTTATTTGTCTTATTAATATATCATATAAAATACTGCTCTTCCAATCCTATTTTGCAATTAAAAGCAGGATATAATGAAAGAATGGAGTGATCAATATAGTAAAATAGATCTGCTATATTTGTCATTACATCTAACAAAATGATTAGTGATCGGAATTATTGGTATTATGAGCAGTAGAGAGAATTGGAGCCGAATTGAATCTTCCAAAAGGTACTCTTAAGTAATACAATTGCAGGGGTCCCTTATATATGTAATATATTTTTGTTTACAGCAGAAGGCAGATTTGAAGACATAGACGAGACGATGTATTTTTAATTTCGTTTTATTCTCTCTTTAATATCCATCTCGAGAAAGCAATTTATTTACAAGCAGACGCAGCGCGACACAAAAGCAGAAGTAAGAAAGAAGCGCGAAACAAATGATCACTAGTCTTATATAACATAGGATTTCCGACCACACGCCAATTCAATACACTTGGTGACCTTTGACACCTTTTCAAGGGCACCGAAGGGATCACTTTCATTTGATACGTAGTATTGATGGCGCATTATTTTTACAAAGAAATTAATTAAACCGAAATTGGAATTGGATCATGAAATAAGAGAATATTTTAGAATGAAGTTACGATGGGCTAAATTGAGATAAAGTTTTGAAAATTAATTTGGATTAAATTAAGAGTTTAAAATATCATTACATATATATATATATAATGATATCTCTTAATTTAATTTAAATCCTAACTAATTTTCTAATATTTATCTTAAATAACCTTCCATGTAGTCTGTAAAGGGAGAATTCAATGAATCACCATGAATATAAAATAATAAAAATTTCAGACTTCAGCTCATTAACATTTGATATTTATTCCTACTTAGATTTATTGGCATATTGATAAGTCGATCAATTAAAATATTAAAAAAAAAACTATCTCATTTACTAGATGGCAAAGCAGAAATTAGATTTTATTTAAATTAGATTACTGAAAATTTTTTTAAAATTCTGCTCATTGTTACAGATGGTAGTAGATTATTTATGCTGATAATTTCATATTTGTGACTAAAATTGTTTTATAAAGAACTTCTCACTCTCACCCTAAACTGCTAGTATATTGACATTTTGTGCATTTGTCTGTTCTTGATGATATACATTATTTTCGGAACTTGAATATTAATTAATCGATTAGTTTAATTAACTTTTGATTTCATGCAAGTGCTGCTACCTGGTAGTGAATTGGAGAAATAATTCAACTTAAAGTTCTGTAATATTTAAAATCGATTATAAAAAAAAGATTAACGATTGTAAGACATAACATTTATAATAACTGATTATAAATTAAAGTCTGAAAATAATCAAAACGAAAAATTCGAATAAAAAATTAAGAATAAAACTGTTTTTGAAAAGTTTCTCCATTAAATTTATCTCACTGCATCGGGAAACCATAAAATTCTATCGTTTTATTCAATATTTATTTTGTGAAAAACATTCGCAAAAGCCTTTTGAATGCGTGGATTTCTTTAAAATATTTTTTTTAAACCATACATCTAAGAGTTCCCCACAGACAAATTTCACACCCTTCCAACATTTCAGTTAAATATACATTTCTCAACGAGTGCCATCTTTTGAATTTGAAGGCTTTCTTTTTTTCCCCTTCTTGAACAACTTCCTTCCTTCCGAATATTTAAATAACCGAAAACTTTCTGGTGGCGTATTTATGGCGGCAAAGTATGGGGTAGATGGGGAGGGTGACAAAGTAAATATTTTATGCATAGGATGTAAATTTCCAGTGCTCTCTTGGCGAAATTTTTTATATCCCGTTATGTTTTCAACGGCTTCTTTTTATGTTTTGGAAACTTCTTTAAGATTGAATGCCTTTTTGGGAGCAAAACTTGTTCTTATTTAAATTGCTGGAAAGAATTTGTAAAAAGAATGAGAAAATACATTCCATCATTGCGGAAGCAACATTGGGGTTTTGAATTTGCTTGCTTTTCCTCATTTTTTTTTTCAATAACCTTGTTTCTGGGATTGAAAAGGGATTTTTCCTTAATCCAGAGTTGCTCTTTTTTATTTTCTTTGTTCCTCAGAGTATTGTGGTATTTCTTTGTTTTCGATTCCATTTATCAAAGTTGTCAGCTTTATTCCCCACCCCACCCCCAGATGTCTTTGAAATCGTGTAATTCATTAAACATTCTAAGAAATGGTCGAGGATCTGGTTGTTAAGGGATGATGAAGCACTTTCTCTCTTTAAGTTTCTCGGAAATACCTGTCTTCAGAGTTGATTATCTGTGCATCATTTTTCTTCTTCGATAAAAAAATATCCATAAACTTTTCTTCTTAAAAAGAGTGGTTTGGTTTAGTTATATTAACGTCCCGTTTGAAGCAATACTTGGGCTATTTTGGGACGGACTTTGTAATTTTGAACCGCGGTCAGATGACGAGGACGACACCTGAGCTGGCACCCCCCTCTCCACACCACACCAGCGGGAGGACGTTTGGTCAGAACGGATTTAATGTGCAACAGACCCCCTTACACGACGGTTCTTCGGTGGAGTCGGGTCTCGAACCTGAAACCCTCCGGTTCCGAAGCTGAGACTTTACCACCAGGCCACCGTGACCCCTTAAAAAGAGTGAAAACTGCATATATTTTTAACTTAGACTTGTAGAATGAAATTCTAAAATTGGAATATTAAAATGGAATTCATTTCCATTTTTACCTTACTGGAATCAAAGTTCAACTACACAAATTACTGCTACAATTAAGTTTAATATATTTAATTACTAATTAGCTTCTGGATTAATAGAACCTAGCTCTGACGAGTTGAAAGTTGTGACGTAAGAATTGCTTAACATCAAGCTAGTCTATTTTTAAAAATCGGGAGACGTTTTAGAGAAGTAGGATG
Source organism: Argiope bruennichi (assembly GCF_947563725.1). NCBI lineage: Eukaryota > Metazoa > Arthropoda > Arachnida > Araneae > Araneidae > Argiope > Argiope bruennichi. The sequence goes on from NC_079154.1 coordinate 113,572,076, forward strand.
AGATTAGAAGACAGAGCATGCCAGATCCGATCACGTTTCGTTCCTTCATGATTCGTGATTAAAGATAGATGAGTAATGAAAAGCAGGGGGGGGGATGCTCAGAGCTCAACACATTCATGTCACTGTTTTGTAAAATTATCTCTGGTCCGCACACTATTATATACCTGTCTCCCTTTTTCAAGAATCGAAGTCGCCTATCTATCTGAGTCGAAAGTCAGTCGCCTGCTCCTTAAATTCATGCTGTATTAAATCGGTTGTATCTGAATTATAGCTATAGTTTTGGTATGAAAAAAAATTGACTCTATCGTCACATACGGCATTCATTGTTCGTAAAGCTGTAAACATTGTTCATATGTGTCTAATTTGGATCACATTATTGACATCTCGAGTCCGAAAGCTCATTTCTCAATATTTTTTCCTTCGACTTATTGTCAGTTTTACATTACTCCTAGATCACATGGGTAGTGCTTAATTTACACTGTTTAATGCTTAGTATCACAATCAAGTGCTGGTGCACACTTCCGATTTATATGTGAAGTCAGCCATCTAACTCTCCGACCCGCCACAAAGGCACACGGATTTAAACCATAAAAACTGAATGACCCGACCGCCGCAGCAGAAACATTGGCGGGAACTGTGGTTGAGTCCTAAGGGCCGTCACCGGCCACGGTACAACCCTCCCCGAAGGAGGTACGTCCCGTCATCGATGTGAGGAGTCAGATCCCCCACCTATTAGTGTACCCCCTCAGGGGTGGCGAGATCCAACCACCATGCCGGAAGCATCTCATCCTCATTTCGAGGTGCCCCCCCTGGGGTTCGATTTATAGGGGAAGTCATTTGTTGGAGAAACGAGTAGCAACTGAAAGTTTTCATTGCAGTTAAATATTGCTCTCATATCCCCCACGAGGCAAAAGTATACAAATCATTAATGACATTTTTTGTTCACCATTTTTTTTCTGTGTTCAATACGAGTTTTAAAAATGTGTGCACTTCCCAATTTTTATAGATGCACTTTAAGCCGATAATTACTTCTGCTATATTTGACTAATCATTGATTTGATCGTTTGTCACTAATGATTTGCTCGATACAAATCGCGTGTGCACCATACCGATGATGATGAATTTCATCATTATTATTTGAAAGCAGACTGACTAACAGCCTTTATCTGATGACTGGGAATCCATAAATATAGCAGACGCCGCTCTTCTTTACGGAATCTTTATCATCACTGTTTTCTTTCGCTTTCCGTGGAGAAATCACACCTGCTTCCTTTTTAGATGGTATGGCTTTTCCTATAGGAAGTACAAAGAGTCGTTCCTTCGAAGGAATATTTCATCTTCTTTCTGCTTATATTATTATTCTGTGTAGAACAATATGAACAGTAGATAAAAATATTTTCCTCGTATCCGTCAGTGATCATGTCCATATGTCAAATCATCCAGGTAACTTTTAAGAAAATATGACAGCCTCTACGTAAAATCTTTGCTTCACGATCAAAATAGCAGATTCGGAACCTGATGTAATAGAAGATACATCTTGTACATGGCCTGATTTTTATTTAATCTGCTTTCGACCATTCACAGTTTTTTGCGATATGAACATTTGAAAAGATGAATTGCCTGCGCAGCTGCCATCCTCTTCGTCTGATCTTACCAAAATGGCGATTATCACTATATTGGTCTCATATAACTTCTAAACCAGACATTTATACATCTAAATGAAGCGTTCGAAATTTTGTTTTCGAATACCAATGTAGTTCTTTTAAAAGTTAATGTAATTTAATGAAGAGCAAATATATGGAATTAATCTGATTTCTGCAGAAAAATTGATACCCAATTTATTTACTTATTGCCGTTGGTTTTTATTTGTTAAAAACAATTATGCTATGTTTTGAAAACTCGGGATTATCATTTTTTTTCTTTGTCATCACTAAAAAAGAAAAAGGGAAATGAAAGCAGCTTGTTTCTACAGACATGCGAAATCTTTTTGAATGTAAAAATTCTTTTCTTTGTAGTTTAAGGCTTTATACTTTAAGAAATTAAAAAAATTCTCCATATGTAACTAAAGAAAAATGATAATGAAGATAAATTATTAAACATCTGGCCAGTTAACCTTGATATTTTGACCTTGGGAACTAAAATATTCTTTAATGACGGAAATTTTGATGAAGAGATGCGAAAGTGTTTTCCCCTTCATCAAATTCTTTGAAAGATATACTAGTTCCATTCTAATATCCTTGAAGTTATTATTCCTCTTTTATTAACACTTAACATACCAGCCACAATTTGAATGAATAGGATATTGTAGTAAAATCATCTGCCGGTTGATTATAGGTGAGACACATTAGCTTAAAGAGGGGAGCATAATCCTCATTCAGCAATTTTATCAGCCTTGAAATTAAAGCAAAAAAATTGTACTGATACAGCATCTTTAACCGAATAGAAAGAGTAGATAAGCTTAGCAAAGAAAATAACTTCATCATAAGTTTCCCGCCTAATTATAATAGCTTTTTCGAAGCAAATGCCTTTTTAGTGTGAAATGAAAAATTTCTATCTTTCTTTTCAGGTACAGCACTTTTACAGTTAGTAGATGTTCAAAAGGAAATTCAAGCCCAGCAACTAAACATTGTAGGTTTGTGTACATTCCTCTAAGTGAATAAATTATACTTGTTTTAATTAAAAATATTTTTTTAGTATTTGATTTTAGTAAATTTGAATTCTGTTTCATTTTGATATTTATATCGCAATAAATTACATTATTATCTAATGCTTGAGAAATTATATTTCATTTCAGCTAAAAGCCTTTTACGTTGATCTTCTGGTGCCATTAGAAACCAACATAGACAAAGATACCAAAATTGTTGCTGTAAGTCTTGGAAATTGCACTTTTTTAAATATGTAATCATATTGATATGAGCAGTTGTTAATTCTAATTTCTCTTTTTAAAATTATCCTTATTTTGCTTGGATAATTCCTTTCACGCCTAAAATTCGATTGTGCCTGTGAACTGAAAAACTTCTTCTTGAAAATCTCTTACTCTGTGCTGGAAAAAGAATCGTCTGTGATTTAAAAAAAAAAGTGGATTGATAACAAAATAAAAGAAATAACAGAAAAAATCGTCTGTGATTTTTAAAAAAAAGTGGATTGATAACAAAATAAAAGAAATAACAGAAAAAAATCGTCTGTGATTTAAAAAAAAGTGGATTGATAACAAAATAAAAGAAATAACAAAAAATCGTCTGTGATTAAAAAAAAAAAGTGAATTTATAACGAAATAACAGAAAAAATCGTCTGTGATTTAAAAAAAGGGTGAATTTATAACGAAATAACAGAAAAAATCGTCTGTGATTAAAAAAAAAAAAAGGTGGATTTATAACAAAATAAAAGAAATAACAGAAAAAAATTTATATGCAAAATAAAACAATAGTTGAGCGCACGTACATTAGTATTTCACAATTTGCGTTAAACATTCGAGGGACGAATTTTTTCTCCGAACTGATGGGTCATAAAAAAATTGAATAGAGAACAAAATGAATTTACTAATAAAATATAAGTATGAATATAATAACTTTTTAGCTTAACAGCTGCAATTTGAAGCTACGCAGAATCAAAATTGAATCCAAAATTATCTTTCAGTCTCATTACTGCTTGCAGAAAGAAATGTAGACACGAATATGTTTGTATGTTTATAAAAAAGTGAGAAATCGATTTCTTGTCAAAATTTTATCGGAAATTTCTAAATTTCATCTATTAGTTCATTACATTTCATTACGATTATTGCATATGATTGTAATTATAGTAAGCCATAATACGAATTTTAATTTATTTGCGATCTTGATCAGAAATAACTTTTCAGATCTTCACTAGACGTCGCTATAAATGAGTGCAAAGAGAGAAGGTACCAAAAGAAATTGTTTGCCATCACTTCCACTCTTATTAAAAATGTTCTCAAGACTATTAAGCTTAAACTGAAAATCGTGTTTTTGTTGTTAAAAATTGTTGTTTATGTAATGAGAAAGTAACAATTTTTTGAAAGGGCTTCAACGTTTGAAAACTATTATAAACCTTTTAAAGTATTGATAAATATATACAATAAAAGGTTTTTTTTTCAAGAAAAAGCAAATATTTATAATATAAAGAAATCCTTGAATAGACTTTTTGAGTAGGTGTCGTTTAGAGTTTGTGTGTTTTCTGAAATACTCACCTTAAAACATTATCCATTAAATTCATTTTGTACATTCTTTACAATAAAAAGTAATTTAATGTAAAGAACGTGCTGAATTCAAAAGTTATTTCAGTTCATAGATATTGTTAATAAGGCCTCATAGCATTCTAATATCAGTGTTAGAACTCAGTGTTCTATAAATTAGAAATTTTGGATCTTCTATGAATGTGTAGAATCTACGTATGTTCCTTGTGCAATTTTATGAATTCTATGCATAATCTAAAATAATGTTCCATGAAGGTTGGCTTATGTATAAAATCGCAAAAAGCTACAGGAAATGCTAATATTTTAAAAGGGTACTTCGCAGCAAGTCCAGTTTTTTTTTCTTTCATAAAATTGATCATGCAATGGAAAAATAACTATTATTTTATGGAATTTGGGTGAAATATTTCAAACTTTTATGAAAATATTTATTTTCTTTCCATAATCAAATCAATTCCAAACCGTCGCACATCAGATTATTTATTATTTTAATAATTAATTTTGGAAATTAGCGGAATAAAAATTTCTTTTATAATGGTTTGGGGGAAAGCTGGTCCTCAAAATATGTACTTTGGAGACGACCCCTCATTTTATAACCTCTCTTATGGTAGCATTTTGAATTCAGAGAATTCTAGGACTCCACCATTTTTCAAGCCCAAATCACACTAAATCTGTTATTGATCAAACATGTCATTCAAATCAGTTGAAAGCACGTCAGTTTGAGAAAGAGATTGTTGCTTATATTATGCTCATCATTTTCAATATTAATCATATAACTTTTTAGAAATTTATTGGATAGCCATATATGCAATGTCACGTTAACTTCAACAATAGCTTTGCTTGGAGGTTATGAACCTTCTAGTTCGAGTACTCCGCCAACCCATCACTTCTTGTAACTTCGAAATGGATCATTAATCCAGTTTTAACTAAATGGCGTTCAACTATTTGTTCAAATTTGACTTGGTTAATGTAATTGTGTTTTTAATTTTTGTGCAGTGCGAGCAGAAGCGCTTCATGCAGCAGCACAAGTGCCTGCAGGATTCGTACTTGAAAGCCGCCGCCGTCGTCAAGAAGCAGCGGAAAAAGCAGAAAGGTGGGCGATGCGGGAACATCGACAAGGAAATAAGGGTACCGATAAAATTTTGAAGTTTTATCTAGACACATTTTTAAGACAGATAACAGTAACAAAAATATATGAAATTTTTAAATAGTCCCTTTTATGTGTTTCATAGATGTGAAACAGGTGTTGTGTTATATTTTAATTGTGTGAATAAATTATTAGAGAACCTGTACTTCTCTTTGTAATTCAGTGAGATTCTAGGCTTCAAAAATACTACCTACCTATTCATATGCTGGATCTTCTCCTTTCTTAAGAGGAAGAGAACTGAGTTTAGATAAAATATATGTTTATATATGATATTTTATCTGGTCGATGAGACTCTTTCAAATATTGTAAAATCTGTTGAAAATTTGAACTAAATGGACGCTAAAAATTGTTCTGTAATTATTTGTCTAAGTACTTTACTATATGAAAAATTTTGCTTCATTCGATTGATGGAACCATGAGGAAAAAAAAAAGGACTACGCACAGCTTTACGCAGCTACATTGCTAACCTTTCCTTTAGCTCTGTTATCTTTTATTCATTGAAATCAATGGTATAAAGGTACAATTTATTAACCATATACTTGAAATAACTCTCAACACCAAAGAAGCAGTTCCCTCAGCCGAACCATTAGCCCTATTAAGTCTATTTTTATTTTATATGAAAGCTCATAATTCCCAGATGTGTCATCAGAGGTCCTCTTTTCTTACCTTGACTCCCATGTTCGAGAAAAATTTCAAAACCATTACTTCACAGTAAGTTCCTTACCGTTAAAAAAAAGCCTACAACAGAACAATTTCCAGTCCCAATCACTCGACCAATTTCACAAATATTATTCAATTTTAAGGTTTGGGATGTCTCGATACAAAGATCCCCCCCCCCCCTACCTCTCGCCTACCATTTCTATAAAACTTTGCATTGCCCCCACCTAAAAACTGAGCCGATTTTTCCAATTTTGTTCTATTTTCTTGTAAGTTAACCGATCAAAATGTATGATAAGATGTAATAGTTAATTGATATTACTAAATTAATGCTATTATATGTTACAGGAACGGCTGATCGCCGTTGGCGGCTAGTTGTTATAAAAACTTTTATTCATTGCTTGATTATTATATTCTTACAGAATTTGCAACAGCTGGAAGAAGAGAAGATGAAATTGGACTGCTTTTGTGAAAGAAGTTTAAAGCAGGTAGGTGTTGATTTTCGTAGAAATTTTCCCAAAACTTGCCTAAATGTTACTTGTCAGGAACGTATGCAGGCTTTAGTTAATCTATATAGTTTTGATAAAATTTACCGAAATTTTATTAGCAGTTATTTAAATAATTCACTAAGATATTTTTAGTATTTTTTTAGTTCTTTAGACGTATTAAATGTAATTGCGTTTTATATTTTATTCTTATATGTTATGTTCTAACCATTTTTTAAAAAATATTATTCTGTTACATTCTTTATTTTACCATATTTTTTTAAAAAAATGAACGAAATAATATACAAAGTATCTACTGAAATCCTTCTATTCTCATTAGAAACGACGACAACTATAGCCATAAACCTGGTGTCTGAATGTCTTAAGTGGTCAAGCATTAAACAGATCAGTTTGAGAGTCATCTATCGGCAAACAATGGTGTTCACATTCCGATCCCGAAAATGGCGCAAGATGCGAGAAAAAGGTCAATTAAAAGTTGCAGAGGGTCGTTGATTTAGTGCAATAAGTCACTTGGAATGCAATAATGCAAAAAACAGAACGTATAAAATGCGCGTTTGTTTGGTCGCGATTTTTAAATGTAACGTTATAAAACGTGTCAAAAAATTAATTACCATTAAGTACTTTTATTTTCAGTTTTCAAACTTCATTTGAACTTCATACATTTGAATTTCGTTTCTTACTCTTTTCATCATTTGTTGGGAGTTGCTCTGTCGTATTATCTAGCAAGAACAACAGTAATACATTTTAGGAAGTCCTGCAATATTCGCGAAAACCTGCTGTTTCCCCCAGGTAAAAGTATACTGGGGTCATTCTTTTTGTGTGTGTGAAAAAGGTTTCTCACGTTGCAGCGTTATCCATGCCTTGTGACATCCAAATTTCGGAAATTACGAACAAACAAATAGGTATTTTAAGCGTTTTGTCCCTACCATTGTAGTGCACAAATTTTCTTTTACTAAAATCGTAAAAAATCTGCAATTTTGAAATTGACTTTTTTTCATTTTATTTTGTATAGTTTTCGAGATAAAAACATTAATTCTGTTATTTGCCACTAGGTGGAGCTGTAACTAATGTCACCTTATAGCATTGGGTCATTTTTTTATACTGAAATGCCGAAGTTTGTGGCAATAATTGTCACCGTTCTCTAGTTTATGTGAGGTATGAGGATTTTAGTGAACATCTTGTATGGTTTTTATGCACTCAAAAGAATTTCTTTTTCTTCCATTTCACCAAAAACATTACTGGCTACGAAAAGGTGACCATGTCGATCCGGAACTTACAAATTTTTTGCTAGAATCAAAATGGATAAAAAAAAAAAAGAACAAAAAAAATTTTTTTTTAACTGGAAACAATGGAAAATAGAAATATAAAAAAAGTCATTTATCAGTTTATTTCAAAAAATTATTTGGGCACCTTATAATTAAATTATGATTTGATGATCAAATGGGAATGAAATAGTTACCATTATTAAAATTTAATTCCAGTTGCTTAAAAAATAAAAGGAACAAGGGGACAGCGAACGTTCTTTTTTGGCTTCAAATCAAAAGGGAAAAGAATAGCGCTGCTGCCTTTTATTTAGAAACACAATGCTGATAAACGAATTTCCGAAATAACAAAGTTTTTTTCCCGTTATTATTTATAACTACGGAGTGTTTGTTTCTGTTTGTTTGTTTACAACACTGAAAATGAATGGATCCTCGTAAAGGATTCCAATAATACATTTGACAGAATTTCTAATATAAAAGTTAAATAATGGAGAGTATTTACTCTTAATTATTTAACTTTTGGAGCATGTTGAGTGCCAAATAAAATGAAATCCTCAACAGAGTTTGCATTATTTGATTTTTATGAGCATTGCAGTTTCCGATTTACGCTTACTTACAAGGAATGCATGGACTCTTTCGTATTGTGAATGTATTTATTTCCTCTAGGCAATCACTCAGGAAAGACGACGGTTCGGTTTCGTCCTGGAACGCCAATGCTCTCTCGCCAAACATAACCTCGTTTACCATTCTCAGGTGAGTAGTATTTTCCTTCTCTTCAGGATTTAAGTTTTATTTTTCTTTAAAATAATTGACTAAAGGTTGTTCGCACTTACCGCGACTCAGTTACTGATATAAACAATAGCAATAATCTCACCATAAACAACAACTCTTAAATGTTTCAAACTTTCGTTGACAGTTTTTCTTGCTTATGGTAGATAGGTGACAACTAGGGATTGCAATACCGGACCAAAATTTCAATACCGGTATTCGGTACTTTTTAGATCTTAATACCGGGATACCGGTTTCAATACCGGTATTAGAAATTTTAGAAAAAGAAAGAAAGCGCAAGTGTTTCTTTGTTTTATTTGCCAGTTTTATAAGAGAGTGTAAATATCACAAAAATAATATGTAACTTATAAATTATAACAGTGTATAATCACAAAAAAGTAAAGGAACATCTTATTTATTTAAATCACAAAAAAAAAAAAAAAAATGTAAATATCACTATTCAGTCTGTGGTACTATTACAAATTTTTGAAATGTGATCTTAAAAAACATAATGCATCAATTGTACTGCCTTTAAGTCTGAAAAGTAATTTTGTGTGAAAATTACCAGCTGTCGAAAACGCTCTTTCGGCATCTACGCTAGTTGGTGGTACTGTTAGCAATGCGCGATATACTTTTTCCAAGTATTTATCTCTAAATCCCTCATTTTCAAATAAATCAATTTCTCGTCAGATAGCTTTGGATATAGATAATTTCTGTATTGTATTTTGGTTCGTTGAATTTTTTTTATTTATCTCTAATTTTTATTTTTGCTCAAGAGACAATTCCTTTTCACTATCGACAGCAGTGACATCATAATCTTCGATAACTGAACCGAATTCTTCTGAATAAGGATAGGTTTGTGGATAAAAAAATTGAATTGATTATTTTCTTTTCTTTTTCATTTTTATTTTTAAAATCATTATAATTATGTAAATATCATAAAACATTTTCTATTTCGGTATGCCTTTCTTCTGTGCGATTTTTCAATATAATATGTAATTCTTAAGATAGTGATGTGTGCTGTTCTATCATGACTGCAACATGAAATTTATTGTTGCATTAGCTGTTAATAAATTAAAATGTCTCCGACATAATGCCTCTATAGTCAGTTTTATTGGAAGTAAATCTGATATAGTTCTGGATATTAAGTCGAATTCACTATCTGAAAAATTAGTTTACAGGTTTAAGTCGATTATTGCTTTTTGGATTGGATTTCTAAATTTTAAAAATCGTTCCATCATTAGGAGTAAACTGTTCCAACGTGTTTTAGAATCTATTATTAACATATATTGTGTTTTATTTTCAGTTTGTATATATTTTTGTAATATGGCATTTTTTGTAAGGGAACGTTTAAATATCTTAATAATTTTTCGAACTTTATAAATATGGGAAGCAATTCTTGATGGGTCAATATTTCATCTTCATTAGCAATATCTTCTTCAACAATTACATTGTCAATATCACTCTCACTCTTACTGTCTTCAATGTCGGAATCCGAAGTTTCTATATCCACAGCATTTAAATTCTTCTGTTATTTCTTTATTTATTTTTTTGGTATAATACATCTATTACTCCTAATTGAATTCCATGAGCATAGCACAATTGCTGATTTGCAGCAATCAACTTTCCAACTTTTTTCATAAGTGTTGCTCCATTAGTCGTTATGGATACAATATCTTCTTTGAGGGACAATCCATGATTCGCTAATTTAGATTTAAGCCATTAATTAGCTAATTAATTTCGCCCGTTAGGGAGACATTAAAAACAAAAATGTATACTATTTTGCTATGTTGGCGATCCCTGAACATATAGTGAAGAGAATTTTAAAAATTTTTAGTAAATACCGAAAAACCGGTATTTAAACTTGTGAATACCGGTATTACAAAATTGTAAAATGGCTCAAAATACCGGTATTCGGTATCCCGGTATACCGGTATTGCAATCCCTAGTGACAACGTTAAAGAAAATCGATTTTTAATTAAAAATATGAATTCTTTTTACTTAATATTCTTAAACTTTGTACAGGTTTTTTTATAAAACCGTTTGGATTTTGTTTCTACGTCCATTTTTTAGGAAGTTGCACTGATTTTTATATTTGCATATTTATACGTTTAAATGCTATTTTACATTTTTAAATGCTGTTTTCACAAATGCTTTTTGGTAAAATTTCATGATGAAAAAACTCATAAATTAGTAATAATGCATATTTCTTGTTCTAGTTTGTATAATAGTTTCTCAATTTATTCTACAGTTTCTGAATTAGAGAATAAGTAATTTATTCATTTAAAAATATTTTATAGTAGTTTCCATACTTCCGAATATGAGAAAAAAAAATTAAAAATCTCATTTATCAGTCAAATACCACTCAAATATCAGTCAAATAGTTAATATTTAAGAAGTGGCTAGAAATATTTAACTTACATGCAAAGTTTTAAGCAAATCATTTCATAAACTTGTAAATTAGAAGAATTTTGCTTAATACCTCTTTTTATCCAAAAATTTCCTTTTCTTTTAAAAATAATTATGCCTCTTAACTCGCAAATTTTGATTTCATATATGTTTTTTTTTTTCTTATTTTTTATAGAAAAACTCAAATATAACAATTTTAAGGCATTCTTTAAAAAAAAGAACTCGCCCTCAACGTAGTCACAAACCTTAAATAAATGAAAATCAACTACAGATTTGTATCTAATAATATAATCATTGGCGTAACTATTGACTTCACTTTAATAGAAGTATAAAAATTAATTAAAAAGTATGCACATTGTTTAAATAAAATATTAATAATCCAAGTCCTGGATACAGTAAGCAATATATATAATATTTCAAGTCAAGAGCAAGTGTTCGAAAGAAATCTTAAATATTCTTCGGGGTTCAGAGTTACCGCCGATAAAACAGTTACTGCTACTTCATAACAGTTGATTAATCGCACTGTATATATATCACCCGCTGCGAATCATCGCGGGTAAATGTTATATTAATTCGCCAACTGAAGTGGTGAGTGAGCGCGCGCATTTTTTTTATTTTTTTTGTATGACATATGTCGCCCCCTTGAAACAAAAACATGAAATACCCTTTCGCCTTTTCTCCTAATGAAAATGGCTCATTAGGTGCTCTTTAGTGGCCTTAATTCGAAAATATATATATTTTTTTGTAGCTATAATGTTTTTTAGCAATCGATGTTTTGTTTATTATTATATGCATGTTTTAAGGCAGAAAGTACTTATTTCCTTTTCGCAATAGCTTTTTAGAATTGTCAAAAATGATTTGACAATTATAATTCTGCTCAAACATGAATTTTAAAACAATCAGCATGCCAAAAATCCCATCTTTCTTTTTGGTCTGATCAGAATCTGATTCTTTTTGATGTATTATTACAGACATTTTATACTCATATGGTGAAATAATGAGATATGAAAATGAAAGATATTATAATGCGTATTTTTTTATCACATTCTATTTATTACAAACATGAAATTTCGATGTTAACCAATAATTTCTATATTATATTTCAGTTTCTTACCATTTGTGCTTACAAAATATTTGTCATGATATCCATGTATGAATTCGTAATTATTAGTATGTACTACATGTAACTATTAGTAAGTACATGTAACTATTAGTAAGTACTAATGATTATTTCACTGAGACTGTATGTAAATTTTATCGTGAATAAAAAGTACCAAGAATAAATTTGAAATTTATAGAGTAATTCTCTAATGTTAATGCGAGTAGTTTTCTAACTACTATTGTTCCTAATTACTGTTACATGTGGCAGTTCGCGTATTTTGAATAGTTGAAAGGTCGAAATTATATAAACATCTATTTATAATTAACACACGCATTTATAATATTTATAACTCATATTTACATGTAAATATTATGACGCAGCTAAAATTTGATACAACGCCATATTGTTGGTTCAATGAATTCTACAAAAATAATCTTAATGTTGCCAATTTTAAAATGGTAATAAAACAAAAATAAAAAACAGTTTAAATGATCAATTCTGTCTTTTAGGAAGGCTGCAATGTTTATCCTATACATTATTCGAATTTTTCATAGCTTTAAAATAAATTGTTTTTTAAAGAACATATGATATTTAAAATGACGAAAACAAATCCAGTTCTTATTACAAATTTCTACTGCAGCGTTTCTATGCAAAGAAGGCTCCCTTTAGAAGAAAGCATTTCTAAGATTCTTATATTTTCTTGGCCCCTGAAGAGCTCATATAAAAGGGTTCACCCAGCATTTTAGGAATGCCACCACATTTAAATATTTCTTTTCCATATTCCTTCATAAACCCAGCTTTCCCATCCATCAAGCGGCACCGAGTGCATTTCGGACTCGGTTTGCAATGAATATTTTATGAGCGTTTAATGCAGTAGAAAAACATTCGGATACCCGGAGGAGATCGGAAAGGTTTTCCGAACGCGTTCACGGACAATTAAGTTTCCCGGGAAGAAACGGGATTTGATTTTTCGATGACAGGTTCGGACGTTAATTAAGTTCCCTGGTTCAAAAGAATCGCTCGGCTGGGGTAATGGTGAAATTTTATCAAGGAAGTTGATTGAAATGTAAATGTGAGAATAAAAATAGGGAGGAAATCGAATTTTTAGGGGAAATATTTTCGTTTGTTCGAATTCATTCTTGAAGAATTGTTGTCTGTTTAGTCAACTCACTGATAAACATGTTTATATGAAGAATGTTTCTGAACGTTGATGTGTAAGAAAACAATCTAAAGGTTAAAAGTTCAATATCATTATTAAATTCTTGACGTTTAACTCAAATTGAATATTACGACAAGTTGTTTGATTCAAGTTATTAAAAATCTAAGCGTTGAAATTTCAAAACAATGTTGTGTTTGCAAACAGAATTGACTGCCTGAATATTGCGACAAATTCCTTTTCATTCAGGTTATTTGTCTTTGCAATGTTTTATTAAAAGTCGAAGAATTTTATGAATCTTGTATAAGTAGTTATGTTAAAAATTACAGCTAAGTATTTAGTTTAGTATGTAAAAATAGAGATATAAATTAGTTCAAAACATATTCTAAATACATTAAAAATATTTGTATAATCAGAAAAATATCTCGTAGTTTTTTTATGTATCGTTTGCTTCGTTTTGCTGATGATATTAAAAAAATTTATAAGAATTAAGATAAAAAGTTAGTTCATTTTTTAAACATTTTCTTATATGTTCCTCATATCAATAATGACTTTTTTTTAAATAATCCAGGTGAAAATTATTATTTCAAATATAATATGATTAGTAATTCTATATCTTGTTAACTTTAGCCCGCTTATCATCGGATAGAACATTTTCACACTGAATTTAATATTTAAAAATATCAAAATAACCCACTAATGAATTTGAAACATTGTATTTTATAAAAATGTTTTTACTGGATATCCCTATTTGCAGAAGGTCAAAATTTTGTTGGATAGTCCATATCTGAACTGAAATTAAGAAATATAATTCTGCATATCAATTGACTCGCCGGAATAATTTGTTTTTATTACCAGTGATAAAATATGGATTTGTTATTTATCGGAAACTAATGATCCACTGTTTAATTCGATCCAAAATTAAGAGATTGACTCATCATTATAGAATTAGGGGAAAAGATTTAAAAGCAATGGTTTTTAAAGCTAATTCCTTTTCAAATATAGATAACACAGTTGATTTCAAGAAAATAAAATTCAAATTTGTATTTTTCATTACCATTCTTTAAAACAAATTCCAATTCATATGATTTACCTCCAATTATTTATTTCCACCTTCAACATGAGGGGGGGGGGTCTTTGTTTACTTTTACTGTATTCATATATTTTAATTTGTTTAAATACTTTTCTGTTTAAATACTTTTCCATTAACGGAATTCTAGTTGTCGCCAAGTTGAAATGCTAATGTTCATTTAAGTTAAACCAAAAAAGAATTTCTGCATAAAGAATTGAATACTGGCGTAAAGGAATTGGCAAGTTTCGTTAGTGTTTCTTTAACGAATTTCTCTAACTTCTTTTCAGTGGTAGATTTCTAACTGCTTAGGACTGCTGGCTTAGAGGAGGCCGCATGCAGATCGGAAAAAAAAAAAAAAAAAAAAAAACTTATTTTCCGGATTGCCAAATAAATAAGTTTGTAAAAAATACAAATTCATTGAATTATAACATACTGAGTTAATATTCTATTACAATTGGTCACGTTTGTATCTGTTTTACTACGTTCAATTTTTGTTTCCAGTCATTTGCGTTCATGGTTTTAGTTATTAGAATTCGAATAATATGTAAAAACAAAAGTACCTGGCTCTCTGGAATCATAACAGATAAACAAAAACAAATATATATTCACAGAGTTAATATTGTTACGAAATTTCCGGGGGGTTCGTTTGGATAGTGGGAGTTATATGGTGTGAAGAAAGCTCAATCACCAGGCGGCAGTGGAAAATAAAACAACGACGTTTATTTACACGAAGACACACAGGACAACACAAAGACAACAACTATAGACAGCACAGAAGACGATTATCTTCAGCCGATACGTGCAGCAACAACAGCATACACAGCAGCGTATAACAATACAGACAGACAGTAGCGCACAGCTTAGTTCAGCACTAGCTTCACTCCGTCGCTGCTTCGCTTATCTCTGGAAGGCCCGTTTTTTTACTGTCGATTCCGACTACTCTGCCCTAACAGCTGCGGCCGCTTCCTTTTATAGGTCTCAGGAGGCGGGGCTAGACGCCTCTCAATCAGGAACGTTCGAGGCGTATCTCCGTTCCTACTGGACGGATCGGGAAAATTCTCGATGTTTCGGGTATAATCTATTTTGGCGCCAAAGTCGCCAAATTCGTCGCCAAATCGCCAAGTTTGTCGCCAAGCTCTGGAACCTCCGACGCGACACCGGACCCCGTCCAGTACCAATGACTGTAAAACATTCTTTCCGATGGTGGGACCAACTATGCTGGGAAGCAGCATTACAGATTCGTAACAATATAGTGAAAAGTATTAACCTAAAACGAGTCATTAAAACGTGATAAAAATGGGCTGAAATGTAAAATTAAATTTACCATCATTTTTGAAAAAAGGGGTCTCTTGATGTGCATTGCCTAGAGATACAAGATACCAAAATCCTCTATTGTTTATTATTTCTGTACTTGCATGTGTAGAAATAGCAAACCTCCGATTCAGAAGTCTCCTTGTCTGCATCAAATAAGGACTCTTATACTAGTCAAAAAAGAACTTATTTGACTCTTTTCCTCACTTACAAACTTATTTTTCTTCGCAGGGTCAAAATCTGCTCCAGCATCATTTGGAAGAGTGGGAGGATATCGCTAAAAGTAGGGAAATGTTGCCAGAACCTATTGACAAGCTCTTCCCACCCAACAACACCTATAAGGTAATGAATGAAGAAAAAGATTGTCTGATTTATAAAATCTTTAATTAACAAATTAACAATCATTGCAGTCATGGCAATCAAATATTTATCCCATCTGTAAATATAAACGACGGCTAAACCCGTCAATAAAGATACTTACAATTTTTTTAAAATTATCCACCGACTAAAATATTTTTATATAAATATTACGAAAAATAAATCCCTTTGACCCAGAAGACCGGACACACCCACATTCTACCCACATTTTAAAATTGTCTGTCAATGTTTTATTGAATAGGTGGTACTTCCAATCACGCTTCTTATTAATTCTAATTAATTTTAATTAAATGATCTCATGATGAGGTAACAATTGTTGATCATGTGTTCGAAAATGACTACCCACAGTTGCTACGATTTTATTCAATCGTTGTCTTAAAAATGGAAATGAAGAATTTTATTCATTTAATTCTTATTAATTCTTTTTAACTAGTAGTTCTGATTAATTTTAATTAATTTATCTCATGATTAGGTAACAATTGTTGGTCATGTGTTCGAAAATGACCATCCATGGCTGCTACAATTTTATGGTCGTTTTCTTAAAAATGGCAAGTTAAGGATTTTAATCTTTCCATTCCACAGAGCACAATTATTTCTTGGCGAAAAAGATCCACTATATATGATCTTAATTTGTAATTATCGATGTGTTTCAATTACAGCGAATTCATAAAAAGGTGCAAGTGGCGTTTTTCAACGTAAATGTTACGATTAAGACCAAATATATAATTCAGTTGTTTCATAAAATATCTAATTATCATCATGAAATAAGTGATAAGTCTATTAAAACGTGTACTATTAACTCTACTTTTCAATTATTTATTCTATAAATTCATTAATGATAGAAGTTAAATTAATAATTTTTAACTATTACTCTTACATGAATTCGAAATGATTAATATCTTTCTTTCGCTTTTTAGAGTTGCAGCGAGTACGCCTGCGCAAATCTTTTGGATCACTCTGTACCGACATCGACCTCCCTCTACGTTCCTTCCCCCAACATGGACCGAGCCACCCTCCGCAAGAACCGTAGCCTGGATACCAGCTGCGTGGATCTGCGAGAGCCCAGTCTCGATCCCTTCCCGAAACCCCTAGTCAGAGCAAAATCGGACTTCAACATAGCCTCCTCCAATACCAGTCTCATTTCCAACGATTACGGTGAGTATGTGAAAAGTAGACCTTTAGAATTTTGGGAAAGTTGAAAGAGCGTTGATATTTATAGCATCATGTGACTATTCTGTTGAAATCTATGGAATTGCGCATTACCCCTTTGCATTCATATGTCTCCTCTTAAGCACCATTCAAGGCAGTGCATCATTTTGAAATTTTATTCATTTATTTTTTCAGTTTTAATAGTTAAAAATATCTACAGAATGGTAAAATGATGTCGATTCATTTTTCAGAGAAACTCAACTGAAAACAATTTTTTGTATTTATTTTTGGTACAGTAAGCAGTCTATGTATTGTTACGAATTCTGTAAATTGGTGTAATTTGTCTTATGATAATGAATGTTATATGTATCCCATTGTATTTCAATAGCAAGTCGCCAAATTGGCGAGATATTGGCTCATTGGCGATGTTTTAGGCAACTAATTTTTGTCGCCAAATTTGGCGACATTTCACCAAGTTTGGCGACGGAAGTTGGAAACCTTGGCGACAGAGAGAATTTTCTAGAGGGATCCTGATTTCTTGAATTCTCTCCAAGGTTCTGGATTTTTCTAATATGACATAACTTCCTGTTAGTGACGTCACTTCCGGCAGAGAGCATATAAAAACAAGCACGAAAGATTAGGTATTGTATTGGAGCCTTGGACAGCAAGCAAGCTGTAGGCTGGTGACTGAGCTATAGAATGCGCAGTGTTATTCTTGTAGTCTTCGTTAAATAAATAGCTTTATTTTATTTTTTTAAAAGGATTCTGCTTATTGAATTTACTCTAAGCACATCGCAGGAAATTCGTAACAGTATTAAGAAAATAATTATGCATTAAATTATTTTTCCGAGTGTAAAGGGTTAACTGCAAGCTACCGATTAATGCCAAAAATGTCAGGTTTATAGCTACCATCGAATAATTGCCCCACAAAAAACTAACATGTCATGTGAATCTATTGACTATGTTCACTAATGGCATGTAGTTAAGCCAAAAATTTGTCAACGGCGTGTGTTTAATACACAACTAAATTATTTCAGTGTTTACAGGACATAGAACAAGCATACAATAAGACACCTTTCTTGATCTTTCGTTTACCTGGAAATCCTCTGTTTCCATCCTAAACGGGGGTGAAATCATATTTCGATTTCAAAAAAAGATACGCTCAGCAATATTAAATTCACGTTTATATTGTTTCAGTAGGATTATCGAGAACTTCAGGTAACTGAATGCTCTATTTATAAGCTCTTTGCACTCGGATGTTACTTTTAGGATTATTCTAAATGATGTATCGTTTTAGTATTCTTTAATTTCAATGACACTTGATTTTTTGGAATGAATAAGCTAATGTGTGTTACTTCTCGAAAAACTTAAATGGGCCGTTATATTTTCATAGAACAATTATGTATCTGATTACTTGTCTGAATACAAAGTTCTATTTTTTTTTTCTTTCTTTCTTTATGCTGTAGAGAATAATGGAATCATGCATTTCGCCTAAAGCATTATGTTGGGCTTTTGCTATACTAATTTTGGTTTAACATGGCACTTTTTCAATTTTTTTTAAAAAATGAAAGAATTTGGTAATGTTTTTCCTAATCTTTAGGTGAACCTAAGGATAAGATCGTTTTCACTTTTTGTATCCCCATGAACCAACATTTCTGTCATTGTGAACTTGCTTTTGTAAGGTTGAGGAACTTAGTTTTTAACTTTCAACAAATCTGTAAACCAAGTGCGTAGTTTTTAACTTTCAACAAATCTGTAAACCAAGTGCGTAGTTTTTAACTTTCAACAAATCTGTAAACCAAGTGCGTAGTTTTTAACTTTCAACAAATCTGTAAACCAAGTGCGTAGTTTTTAACTTTCAACAAATCTGTAAACCAAGTGCGAACCTTAGAAAAATCCTTAAAAATTTTGTAATGTCTTGATGTAGACTGATCAAATAACGAAGCAGAATTTCCAGACAATTCTTTATTTGACAGCCCTATATATACAAAAGAACAACTTGTTCTAATCTTGGTTAAATAAATAGTTATTTACACCTGCAGTAGGAGACACAAATGTCGAAGTCGAAGGTTTATCTTGAAACTCAGTTCTCCATCAATACGGAGAAACAACACTCCAGGGGTAGTTCTCGGACTCCGAACTCGTAGGCGTAGTCCAACAGTCCGCCTGCAATTCGTTTCTTCTCTCCCCCTAAAAAAAATCTCCGCACTTTATTTCGGCGACAATCTCCGCCTCTTCATTTACATTGGTCATTTGAGCTCTCTTTCGGCCAATAGGGGTTCAGCAATATGCTCCCTCAGCGGCGCCAGTGGGTCGTGGGAAGGTCCTTTTAGTGAAGCACCTTTCATAACTGACTATTTAGGAACACGGAGTTATCATAGTCCTTTCACAATGAGAAACATTTAGCATCTAGGTGTTTGGACACCCCTTTCTCTTTGAAGGTACTATCAATATCTCTTGGACGAGGAATTCTTACATGTGGTCTTTCACTGTAGTCGCTAATGAACAGTTGCGAAACCACCCAGGTGAAAAGATCCACCATCTAGCTATCTCGAGGAGTTTAGTAATTAACATCGACGACACAGCTGGCTGTAAATATCTTATCAGTACTGGGAAACGGGGAATGCTACAATGTAAACTAAAACAGTGCTTCTATCAGAAACATGCTTAACTTGTTGGTAACTTGTGACTAATCTCCAATCAGGATTGAAAGTAG
Source organism: Argiope bruennichi (assembly GCF_947563725.1). NCBI lineage: Eukaryota > Metazoa > Arthropoda > Arachnida > Araneae > Araneidae > Argiope > Argiope bruennichi. Next base: position 113,591,916 of record NC_079154.1, read on the forward strand.
AAAATTCTGAAGGAAAACACTCAAACGAGTTTGGCGAGATTTGGCGTATTTGTACCGATGACAGTCGAATTCAGATTAATTCAAGACAATATCTCTTCTACTGTCTGTCATAAAATTTCGCAATTAGGGCAGCACTTTCTCACTTTCAAAGCTATCTTTAAACTCACTAACTGAAGCTTCCTAAACAAGAATTACCAATCATCTAAATAACGATTCATTAACATGTTGACTGGGCACTGAATTTTTTTATAATTTATATGGGCCACCGGTGACCCATATGGCAGTCAAGTTTAATGCTTTAGGATGTACGGAATGTTTACACATTATTTAAGGATTATTGTTATAAATGACCTAATTGTGCTTTCTGTGATGTTTTCCAGGTGTTACGCTCCGTCCCAAGAGCCTGATAGAGGCGGACACTAAGACCGGCCACTCGCGGGTGCGGGCCCTCTATTCCTACCTGTCCAGTGGCGAGCATCAGCTCAGCTTCCATGAGGGAGACGTCATCACACTCATCGGGGACAAGAATAAGGGATGGCAATATGGAGAAAACCAGAGAAATCACAGGTGGGTAGATCGACTGCAAATGCCAGAAGAAAAAAAATGATAAAAATTTGTCTGAATAGTTTTTTTTTTTTTTTTCTTAATCTGTTTCTATATTTAAGTAGAGTCAGCAGTGGCCTACTTTCGCGTTTAGGGCTAGTGGATTTGAATTGAGAAACTCGATTCTACTAAAATATTCGTCTTGTGGATTTGATATATGCTAATCTGATTATCAAGGGTCAAACAATGTCACCAATGAGGTGCGAAAACTTGATGGGAGTATGTCAGCTCAGTTGTCGTCCTCGACATCTGATTGCGATTCAAAATTATGAGGTCCGTTGCAAAATTGCCACCTGTTGCTTCAAAACGAAACATTAATAAGAAATTAATTAAACGAAATCTATTTTTTTTTAATTTAGAAATTTACTTTCTAAAGATTTAGGATCTCATTTTAAGACATGAAAAGTAGAATTTTTAATTTTTTTAAGGTATGGTTATGTTTTTAGAACTGTAACTCGACTTTTTGATGTTAGATTTATTATGTAGTTATCTTTAAAGATTTATTGCTTTTAATTGAACTTATGAAACATATTTTCGCTTCAATTAAACGTGATAGTTTAATAATCGTAGCTTAAATTCAGTAATTGATATCATCGTCAGATAATTTTCAGAATTACAAAAACCCAGAAAGAAAAGTATTTTATATTTATACATTTTCTTCTATCTGCAGAAAGTATTCAAAAAATATGAGCGTAAGATTTCGTAAAGTTGCCTACTTTTCCTGTATAATGAACAGACCTTGACATTGCTAATAATGTTCTTAGATTGATTGCAATAGAAGAGAGAGTCACGAGAGGGTACTCCCGATCTTTTATATTAATTTTTATAGCAATCCTGATTTTATATAAAATATAAAACTCCGAAGCCCTTTAATGTTTTATTTAGTCAATAACTTGACAATACCATTTGGGAATCGGTCCATATCAATATACGATTTCTACAAAATATTATTTGCTGTGCACCGAATTAAAATGACACGGAATAAAAATAATTGAACAAAATAGCGTTAGTAATTCAGCACGAAGGACGAATGTTGGTATTTGCATATGATTTTTTAAAATCATCTTAGCGCATTGATCTCAGTTAGAAATGATTAATTAGGAAATTTTAGCGACATAAAGTTTTCACCTGTTCCTGTTATTGTTTTTCAATCAACTGTCAATACACAACTATTTCTACGAGTTTTCGGTGTTTTCTCTAATGATTGAAAAGGAAAAGTCATTGACATTTTGGACCGCTTGCGTGTTGGTTAATAGTAGTGGCACAAATGTTTGTAAATATTGACTGGAATGATTTTTCTGATGCAGAGGCAGTGGCGTTACCGAGAAATTTTTTGAAGACTAATGCTTCTTTAACTTCTGATAAACTTTATAATTAGTTAATAAGTCATTTAATGACTCATACCAATAAAAGGAGCGACAACCATGGAAATGCAGAAATTTTTAGTCTTTAGACAATGTTCTTAATATCACTTTCTCTTTCTCTCTCCCCTCCCGCTGGTGTGGTTGTGGAGAGGGGGGTACCAGCTCAGGTGTCGTCCTCGTCATCTGACCGCGGTTTAAAATGACGAGATCCGTCCCAAAATAGCCCTAGTGTTTCTTCAAACAGGACGTTAATATAACTAAACTAAACTTTCTCTCTCTCTCTCCAATCACGAAAACCAATTTTTTTTTAATTTTTATTTTATTTTATGCATTTTACTTTAATCTCTATGCAAGTAGTTTTTTAAGTAATAAATTTTGGCAACAGACTAAACATTAAAAATTTAAATTGCGAATAGTTTTAAAAATTCAGTTCAATATTCCACGTACAAAAAAATTGCAAAATTTAGGTTTTAAAATAATTTTATATCGAATATCAAACTATGCCTTAACATTTTAGCTTAATCTAATTATTACTTATTTAAAAAAAAACGATTTTATAATTTAAAAAGAAATATAATTTACAATGTGACCTGTTAAGTTCATTTAGGCTCTTTAAATTAAATGTCTCGTACTCCCAGGGAAATAACGTGTACCTATATTAAAGTGAATATACTGAATTGATTTAACGAGATTACAGTGCTTCTTACGGTAGAAATAAGGAAATAATGAAAAATAACTCAAAAAATAAAAATCGGCCAGCATATGCAGTTAGAAAAATGTACGCTATACCATAACAAAAACGCAGGGAAACGTTTCATAAAATTATCTAAAAAAATAACTTATATAATTTGCGATTAAAATTATAAACTTTCCGTGATTTAAAAGTGGGTTCGTTTTAAAAATGAAAAATGTATTCTGCAGTATCCCACCTATTCCTCCAGAATGCTTTTTTCAGTTTTTTATTATTTTTTTGTTTGTTTACTTTCTTTGTTGCTTAAATTTCCCTTTTCCTTTACTTAACGAGGAAAAATTTATGATACTAACGGAGAATCCATTATCTAGACAATTGAAATTTGCTATGAACAAGTAACATTAAGTCCAAAATTTGATTTAAATTCACAATCGGTCAACAGGAGAGGTTCAAAGTGCATACTCGATTTGTTTCAGTATTCTTCGAAGATAACCACACAACTTGCTATATTGTGTAAATATCCGAAAAAGTTAAACGAAGGATATTCTTGTGGGGTTCTTCGAGGAGGTACTTACCAAAATATCGGGTGTGTTGCCACTCGAAGTGCATTTATCATCTCTTCTCTATCTGTGTTGCAGGCGCGGCTGGTTCCCCATCGCTTACACAGCAGTGCTGGACGACGGGCCCAACGTCCACCCAATGGATGCCAAGTAAGCTCTTTTTTGTATCTCCCTTCCCTGATTTATTTCCTTCCCCTAACATTTGACTAAAACTCTCCCTGATAAGGCCGAGTTCGATTCATCACTCCCTTCCTGATGGGAGCACAAAAAGATCTGTCAAAAAATATCGGCACCCTCTTGACTGCTCTTTTAAAAGCTGCTCTGCTTCTTCACGTTCTCCTCTTCCTATACCGGGTGGTTTAGCTCTTAGTTGCTTCTCTATTTTATTAGGGTTTCCCTGCGATAACCTTTCCGATAAACTAACAGACTATCTATGTTATCTACCGGCTTGAGTCGTTTCAAACATATTGATGGATTCATGAAATAAAACATTTGGTCTTTGCGCGCTTGGTAACTTAAGGAAATTTAATAATTTAATTTCCCCTAATATATAATATTATATAGAATGTCCAGTCCAACTTTTCGTTTATCATTTAAGGGGAAATGGAACACGATTTAATTGTTTATGGTGTGTTCAATACTAAGAATATATTACTTTGTATAAGTACTGGTAATTTTTTTATATGTATTCAACATGAACTCTATTTGTTGTATGGAAAGTCAACCATCTAACTCTCCGACTCGCCACAAAGGCACACGGATTCAAACAATAAAACTGAATGACCGGACCGCCGCAACAGCAACATTGGCGTGAACTGTGGTTGAGTCCTAAGGGCCGTCACCGGCCGCGGTACAACCCACCCCAAGGAAGTACTTCCCGTCATCGATGGGAGGAGTCAGATCCCCCACCTACTTGTGTACCCTCCAGGGTGGCGAGATCCAACCACCATGCCGGAAGCATGTCATCCTCATTTCGAGGTGCCCCCCCCGGGGGGTTTTGTTGTATGGCAACCAAGAAATCGAATGCCCGTATTTTGCCACAGGTGAAAGAACTGGTTTTTGGTTATTAAATTTGCTGCTATAATAATTCAGTGTCGCAAATCTTTGATGAGTAGCACGCTGAGGTGGTACATACACGTTGTCTTCTATATACCATCACAGATAGTGCTGCGTACAATCGCAATTAAGTAACTCAGAATTTTCATCTAATGTACGAGGAATACTGGCGCTTTTCTCGTTGCACATGCCGCCATCTTCTATGATTTTTTGTGAATATGCCCTACATCTTTCAAGACGAAGCGGCACTTTGTTGAATTTGCAACTTTCTAATAAATAAATAAAAGTAACTTTGAACTGTCCTCTATACGGTGATGAATTGTATTTCTATCTATTATCTTTCATTACATAGAAATATTTTTTACCTGCTCCCTGATTCTGAATAAAACCATATATCTGATAAAATAAATGTCTGCAAAGGATTGGAAAGTTTACGTATTTAATCTTTTTCTTCTGTAGATATTAATCTTAAAAATTATTTATTCTTCAGAATCACTATCTAATGAGGGCCTAAAACTTGTTTGCTTAAACTTTTTTTCTGCGAATTAGATATAAAATTCTGGCGTGGTGCTTCTTTCTTGCATTGGTTTTTAATATGAGAAGCAATCATCAGAAAAAGTTACTTTAAACGATCATGTAATGAAGATATCTGCGTTACAGATAGAAAACGATGAAGCATGTTATTTCCATCAATTTTTTTTGAGAAAAAGCAGAAATTAATAGTTAAACGAATGTCTTGCTGCGCTGACTTCACCTATATATATATATATATAAGAGATTTTCATTAATATTTTTATTTTAATTCTTCTCCAGCATTCTGGAGGTATCATTTCTGTAAGGGTAAATTCTGGAATTCTGTAGTTTCTTTTTAAGAAAACAAAAATACAAAATTCAAAGAAAGGGGGAAGGATTCGTACTTGGCAAGCACATTTAAACTGCTAGTAAACGTTAGCCTCTGGATCAGTAATTTTAAGAAATACAAAAAATTCAAATTAGGTTTCAAAAATTAATTTCTTAAAGATACGATAATCAAATATAATTTCTTTTCCAACCATGTTGTTAAAAAAGTACAGCCATTTTTATGACTGCACATGAATGTTATGATCTCCCTGCTGAATATCGCTTGAAATTAGTCGTTCAGTTTTTAAACTTATTTTCTAAATATCTTATAATAAATATTATAAGTAAAATTCACTTGTCAAGAATATCACCTTGAAGGAAATGCCATACAAAATCAAGAATATCATCTTGAATTCCAAGCAAAAAATGAGTTGATGGGGTTCAAATTATCATTCATGTTAAAGATGTCCCTTGTGAAAGCTCATGCAGAAATCAAAATTGAAAACATGCTTATTTTCTTATTCAAAATAATCATTGAATCATCCGCACCGTGAATCTTTGTAATTATAATAAGGCACTGCAATGCATAAGACGAGTTGAAGTTAATCACAAATCTTATGTTATTCTAACGTAACAGCCATACAATAATTATTGATTTTATAATAATTTTACGTTCACTAAAAAATTTTTTTTCTATCGGTTTTCTTTCTAAGGCCGAGTGAAATTGCTTTCATAATATTTTGTTTGCTAACCAGTTAATCTTTGCTATAAACATTAGGAAATAAATAAAATTTAACTATTCTATAGTTTATTTCACAATTTAACTTTTAAAGTAGCGACTTAAGACTGGAATAAAATCCAGAAACTTTTGTTGTTTAATGCTCTACTTGTAAAAACAACTTAAACACTCTTAATAATTTAGTGTTGTTATAATAACTTAGGTTCTGCTGAAATTGTTCATCAAAGCACACTTTCTTCATCATAAATTGTAATATGTATCCAGTAAAATTATAACAGTACAGAAATGAATAAGAGTGAATACCAGATTAGATTAACCTTATTTTTAATATAAATATGGGTTATATAGAGTAATTGCATGAAACTGTTGAAGGACAATAGATTGTAACAACTGTGGGAATTTTATCTCAAACAATTCTATATCATCCCCTCTTCAATATCAAGGATTCAGTTTGATTTAGAAATTGAGGAGATCAAATTTTTAATCAGTTAATTTAATGAATGTCTATTTCCAAGTAACTCTTTATAACATGAGGTGACCATGTAAAATGTTTATTGCGTACTGATTATATCTCATTTGAGCATGCAGTACTGAAAGAGTATTCGATTTTTTTTAACTGTTATTCCCCCATTTAGACACGGATTACAAAAGAAGACCACAACAGGTCGCGTGATCTCACTTCTCCGTCAAGAAATCTCACCACCAGTCTACAATCTGTCAAAAGCTCCGTTCCGACGACCCTTTCCTTTACGGATAGGGTCGTAAATTTGCCATCTGACAAATTTTAGGACCACCCCCACCTGTGGACGTCGATCGGGAGCTTCCCGCAAACTGTCGGTAAAAGAACACACATTCAAAAAAACATACGAAACCTGTCTCAAGACGCGTACGGGCAGTCAGAACGAGGCTAAAGATGATCGTGTTCGCAATCTTTGAAATAATGAAACACTGGATATTTTGAATTGCAACTGCCTCTTAACCCCTCCTCCTTTTTTCGTACTGGTATATATATATGCCTTACGTCAAATTGTCAATTGGTCACGTGATATTGATAAAGCTGCAAAACTTTTTATAGTTTCTTGTGATTATCCTCTCTTTAAACGGGGTCGAAGTATATGCTCTTCACATAATTAGAAAAACAAATTAACTCACTATCGACGGGAAACCCTAAAGATCCTCTGCTTTTCTTCCTATGTGTTTTTTTCCTCTCCCTATCTAGCACTCTGGAACTGAAGCGCCGCAGCGTGGACGTGACGAGTCCTTATTCAACCTTCTGCAGCGTGAGTCGCAGTCGTACCACACCCAACATGCAGAACGGCGGCACCGACCACGACTCCTCTGGTGACTCTGGTCTACTCATGCTGCCTCCTCCACCTCCCTCCGCCCACAGACCCCTCTCCACTTTCATAGACACCAACGCTAAGAACTTGGACTCCTTACAGGTAATGGCGTCGACCCGCAACTCTCTAGCACCGGCCTCTCTTTCTCTGCTTTTTTCCTGTACATGAGTTTACCATGCTTTTGTCCAATAGATTTTAGTGTGATTATGTTAAAATTATATTATCGTATTCTCAAACTCTTATAGCATCTTTAAATAATCGTGAAGATTCATTGAATTAGTTCGCAAGTCTTTGTTGAGTGGAAAGGATATGCCACACAGAACCACTTAAGACATCTTACAGCCGTGGCGTAACGACAGGAGACAAAGAAGGCATTAACATTTCAGGTGCCACCAGTTGGGAGACGCCTTGGTGACAAAAGTAGCGTATATGTCACGCTATAAAGCCAAAGCCACGCTGCCATATGCTGTGTGTCATTTCTGCTTTTACTAAATCATATGAAAGCGAGACAGTCATATAATGTACCAGACGTCATTTAAATTTCAATGCTGCTGCCGTACAACTAGATATTTATGTACGTTTAATATAGGTTTTGAATTTATTCTAATAGATTCCTGGTTTTACCTCTGTGGGCCTTAATTCTCCTTCTTGGAGTATTTCCTTCTCGGAAAGACAATTAATGCTCTAAAATCAAATTGAATTGAATTGGCTCTTCAAAATGTTAAATGAACGTGTGATTTAAATTCATGGAGTCATGATCAAACGAGTAAAAGATTATCTCAATAATTATATGGCTAAATCTTTTCTCTTGTTACTGATATCAAAAAGGTACTATTAAAATCTTCAGAAGCATAATTTTTACCCATTAGTGTTTATTAGTTTCCGTCCATGATTTTCTGTACTTCCCGTCCATGATTTCGACATAAGGACATCATTCTTGATGTGTGATCAAACAATTTCTTTCTATGTATCTTGTAAGCAAACGTTTTTGGTTGATATAAGTAAGAATATAAAAATATCTAAAATTATGTTTTTCATTGACGTTTCATTTCTGATTTTGTATCACGATTTGTAGTTTTTGTAATAAGTATTAGAAGGAAGCCGTGTTTGTCATGCCCCTACAATGTATCGATAATTGAATCTACTGAACAGCTGTGCAAAAATTAGTTTGAAAATGGAAAAAAAAAAAAAAAAAAAAAAAAAAAATTCAACGGCAAATACAACATCTAAAACATTGATAAGAAACTCATGTAAGTATGTAAAACTTTGCACAAGAATGAAAATTTGGACAATTAGCGTGTATGTTGAAAAAAGAAAAAGTGATTATTCAAAGCAGAGAATTCTGGCTGAAAAAAATAGTTTTTAAATATAGGTGGAATTGTAATTCACATGAGAGAAGTCGACCTTTCTTTGACCTTTACTTGATGTCGCATGATAGTAAAGTCGAAATTATTCATATCGTCGTATTATAGAGCGTGAAAAGCCATCTGAATTGGCTGTTTGAAATCATAGTAAATGTTGTGCTCATGGACAAATATTCCAAATAATTATCGATTATGTAGCCTTACAAATAAAGACACACCGCAAGCTGGTAATGAGAATATCCGAATCACGTCTAAGCCTAATAATTAGGCTTAGACGGCTTATTATTAGGCTTATATTAGGCTAATATTATTAGGCTTATTGAGTGAAATATAGTATCTAAGCCTAATAATTATTAGGTTTAGATACTATATTTCACTCTGGTTATTTAAAAGCCTGTGAAGCATGTTTAATTAAGGTACACCCCGTAAAAAAAATTCGATGATTTACAGAACATAGGTATTGGGCTTCTTAGCAGAAATTGCAAATTTAGCCCCATCAGTCATTGATTTTGGATGCCGTTTCAATTAAAGAAAAGATTGGAATTTATAATCATATTTCGACAGTTTTTGCATTAATAAAGGTGTTAGACATTAAAACAGTTCATTTCGAAAAGTCAATCTTCTAGCATATATTTACTACTAGCCGCCTTTGGCGACCAGCCGGTTAGCCAATCTTAATGTTCGTTAAAATTTTAATAATTAAATATTTTATGCAATTCCTACTTTAATAGCTTCTTCATCAAAATATTTTAAAACTTCAAATTTTGATAGTCATATAATTCTCTCATAATATTATAAACGCTTTCAGTCATAACGTAATATGTATCTCTCTAATTTTCTGTTAGTTCCCGTAGAATTTATACTATAAATTAAAGTGGAAAGGATTAATCTGTAATTAATATAATAATATTTTTTACTGAAACAAAGCATTTTTTTATAATATGATAACTGATAACAGAGTCACTGAGCGTTTAAACTTTATGGGCACTAAAAAATATCTTTCCTAATTTATGTAATATTTCAAGAATTTGTCAATAAAATATTCTCAAATTCATTATGACCAGAACGATTAATTAACAATGTTTAATTTTAAATGCATCAAACACTAAGAAAATAAAACGAATCGTTTAAAATAATCGGTTGAAAACAGGTTAAAAAAAAACTAAAAAAACGATGCACTTAAAACTATAAGTGTATACAAAAAATATATAACTAACATAAATACAATTTAATTACAAAAACATGCAACTAACTTAAAAATAATTGAAATCATACGTTGATAGTGGTTGTCATGTCAACAATCAGAACACAATGCGCATGTGTGAATTTTCAACGCCAGTTACAGTAACGCAAATGTGTGAGTTTTTCTACGCCAGTTGGGGTAACGCTATGCAGATTAGAAATTTTTAATTTCCTTTATTCTGTTTTATTTTAATTCAAAAGTACTTAAGAATGAATCTGAAAGATCGATTAATTAACAATGTTTAATTTTAAATGCATCAAACATTAAGAAAATAAATAGAATCGTTTCAAATAATCAGCCGAAAAATCTTAAGCCTAGCCTCATGACTTGGGAAGAAAAACTAAAGCCGTACTCATTTGGCGATGGGAAAAATGAAAAGATTTTTTGGCGGGAAAAATAGTTTTTAATTAATAATTAAAATTCTAATTAAAAATTCAAAAAAAGGGCTATCCTATCTTTTAAGTTAGAACAAACTGCACACGGTGTGCAAATTTGATTAAAATCGGTTAAGTAGTTTAGGAGTCCATCGCGGACAAACAACGTGACACGTAATTTATATATATTAAGATGAATGTACAATTTTTCTAGCAGTTATTAATATGTTTTGCATAGAAATTGTAGAAATGAATCATCCCTAGACAAAAGCTTCTGTATATGTCACACTAAAATTCCGGAATTCTCTATTGGCTAGTCTAAGAAAGTTAAAAAAAAATCTTTTCTTGCTCATGTAAATATATATATTATCCAGTTTTTCCAATTTTTATAACATTAGTTATTTCCAATATTGATGAATAAAAAATCAAGATTCATGGGCTGATGATAAGGAGCTAAAAATGAGTTTCAATAACATGAAATTAGAAATGGCAAGAACTCCGCTAATCGCATTTTTGTTCGAAGACTTATTCTGATAAATAAGAAATCCGAAGAATACGAGATTAACTTCGAAAGCTCCTGAGCTTTATCAAGGAGAAATATAATTCTTGTTTTGATAACTATTGTGTTATTCTACGGACTTGGCTGCATACTGTAATCCCGATGGTATTGAAAGTAACTGTTATTTGTTCAAATCAAATTAGCGCAAATAAGAAATAGTAAATTTAAAATTTGAAATAATTATACTAGAAATATTAGGTAATAAAGTGTGCTTCAATTAGGTGTTGGACTTTTTATTGGTCGTGCTAAGTTTAGTCTCAAAAGTAGCGAAAAAAATTACAAATTCCCCTTAATGCTCATAATTTTATTTAGCATTTTCCAGCTATGAAAAATTAATTATCATAAACTTACTTCCACCTCTGAATTTTCTGACTTACACATAAAATAATTATTTGTAAAAAGTGCTTAATTGAAGAGAGATATGAGATGTTTTGAAATTCTATGCATCATCATTTATCTAATAGAAAAAATGCTTGTTCAAGATCATCACACAAGAAATGTGTTTAAAATATGTCATTTTTATGTGCCAGATATTTTTTTATTAAATTTATCTATAGATTATTTCCTATGTATTAAAGCTTAAACTTTTTATTGACGCTTCATAGATCAAATTTTGAATAATGAAATTAAATAGCTTTAACTCTATGTTCATAACTGCACAAATAAAAAAAATACGAGACAAGTATGAACATTTCTAATGCTCATTTACCCCAATAGATGGCAGCAGCAAAATTTTAAAAATTTCCCAGTGAAGAGAAGGAATGCAAATTTTTAAGCACATTTTATAATTTATGTTGGAACTTTGAAAATAACTACCTTAAAAAATTATAAAAAATTGTATCATGATTTCTTTTATACAAGTTTCATAATGTTAGTTTGTTGTACAAATATAAAAATTAAGAAGTGGTACCTATGGAATAATATATTTTCATTTTTTTTTTTTCTTCTTATTTTCAAATACAAGATATAAGCGGCGATTGCCATTTCTTGAGAAGGGAACTCTATTTATAAATATTGGTAAAATGATCAAGCAAATTGTATTTGAATCTTGACTTAATAAGAAAATTCCTTTTGATGATACCTGTTTAATTTCGCTTATGATTAGAAGGCAATCGCTAAAAAAAATCATCTGATCTTATAATTCATATGAATGATTAATTTCATGTTCATTTGTTTTGTTTTTGTATTTATTCTAATTTTTAAGTGAAATAAATCATGTTTTTTCATTTTGCAGCGCCTGCGGTCTAACTCCAAGCTTCTTCACACTTCCCAGAGCCTACCCGTCGGTACCCCCGCCGCCCCCACCCCCACCACTCCCTCAGGTCCCTCTTTGACGTCAGGTGAGCCCTTGGTCAGGATCCTGCCCCGACGTCTCCCTCCCATGTCCCTCCACTCCAGCAACGACAGCGGTTTTTGCAACGATGGACCGCCGCCGCCGCTGCCTCCAACCTTGCTTTCACCCACGTCGCCAGGATTCTCGCCAAGGGACGGCGCCAATGAAGACGCTAAACCTAAGTAAGCATCCCAAACGTACTCGCTATATTCTTGACTATGTTTATCTATAATTTTTGTTATTGAAATATTTTTTATAATCTAAAAAGACTTATTCTAAACTATTTTATTAATTTATGTTATAACGAAAGTAATTTTTATTTATTTTTTATTTTTAGTTAGTTTTTTTTAATTATTACTATTTTGTATTTATTTTATTTACTTATTTTTTACCGTGCTCAAATGAAAAATATTTCTTTTTCCGCACTGAGCTTATATGTCTTAAGACATTTTTAAATCATATTTTTATGAATCAAGAACTTGAATTGAAAGTGTATTTTAAGTGCGAATATTTGAACTCTTCTTATTAGTTTAAATGTTATTTATTAACTTTAAATTACTACCTATGAAAATGGATCTAAAATCTATTTAAATGAATTATCGCTTCTGAGATTACTGTAAATTATTTAACTTTTAAATTGGTTGGTGGTTGCGAAGATCGTTGAATGAATTTGAATAAAATAAGAAATATTAATAATAAATAAAGAAAACATTTAAGGAAATATGATATGATGAAAGAGTAATTGGTGTGCCGAGAATATTTTTTATGAGATATAACATGACGTGTAAGTCATTTTGCTAATATTACAAGTGATCAGTAAAAAGGTTAAATTCTCACCAAAGATTAATATTCCGTAACTGTTTTACGTCAATACCATGCAGGGCGCTCACTGCGGTAACATCTTTATTATAGAATATGTGAGAAAGTTTTAAAGAGACCACTCCCGCTAGTTTCATAAGTAAATACAAAATTAAAATTTAATGTATATTTCAATCTTAGAGTTTTATGACTTTTTAATTGCTCATTTGCAGTCGAATGAATCTTTTTAAGCGAGAATAAGAAACGCGAAAGTAATACAAAAAAAAGGCTTCCTATATACATCTTTAACTTTATAATTGCGTGGTGGTTATTATTATTCTCTCATAGTCTGGTAAGCTTTTTAAAATTAAAATAAAAAAGGTAAAAATAAACTATAATCGAAAGGACTCAATTTAAAATTTCATATTTTTATTAAAAGTTAACTAAAAATTAATAGTTGTTTACAAGTTTTCTTTCCTTTTTTGTTTATTTAAATTTACCTGCATCATTGAATCAAGAAATTTATTATTATTTTTATCGACTAAATAATTGTTCAAAATTAATTAGGAAAAAAAAAACGAATTTAAATAATGCCAAAAAATTAATTACACTTAAAAATTACAACACTATCAGTGGTGGGGTAACAGGAGTGCCATGGGATCAAAGCAGTAGTTCATTTATGCCATTTTTTTAAACCCAAATATGATGGGCGAAAACTAATGCCATACACGGGTGCCATTTAACATGCTGTAGAATTAATAACGAGATGAAGCGAACATATGTTCTACGTAGGGGGGCATCAACCCTCAGTACGTCGTACCCCCGCGACTACAATACACGAGTCACCAAAGTATAGACTGATATCGGTAAATACTTTCACTTTTTTTTTTCTCGAGTACAAAGAGAAAATATTGTCATTATCAAAAAAACCTCGAGGTCCTGCCTGCCTGGTCTTTCGAGGTCTCGAAAAACCTCGAGACCTCGAGGTCCTGCCTAGACTTTCCCAAGTTCGAAAAAGATATTTTCAAATTATGTCTGAATTAATTTTCAAATTATGTCTCTTATTCTATGAAATTTTAAGTGAAATCTGTTTTGTGGAATTCTGTCTGGTTTTGCTGAAAAACGATAACTACAAAATAAACAGAATTTAGGTAGATAAAATTTGGTACATTAGTTTAATATTTAAAATGTAGGCGCCTATCAATTTGGAATCAAATACTTTAAAGAGTTGACTGCCTGTCCCTCTGTACATTTGCATGCTTGTAAAGGCATGCAAAACGGAAGGGAGGAACGGAGCGTTGAGAAAGTTCAAGCACGGAAAGTTTTTAAATAAATGAAATTCGATATGTGATCTTGCGACTACAAGTGTAGTTTTATGCCAAATTTTGATTTCAACTGTCTGAAAAAAGGTCTCCAAAATCAATTTTCTGGCACTCGTGCATTAATCGCATGTCAGCAGTAAATAGCCCAAGTTCGTCGTAAAACTGTGGCTTCCCTCAAAAGGTTGATATTTCTTAACTATTGCTGGCCTATTCCATGTGATTAATACGCAAATACAGATTTTCATCACTGTGATATAAAGTACAATATTCTCATGTATGGGATTTAAAAATAAAAATCTGAGTACCCGAGTGTCTGTCACGGCTTTTCCTAATCCCATAATTCTTTGTAGGATGGAAGGGGAGAATACCTGTGTTATAGAATATGCGAGAAAGTGTTGTGAAAGCCACTCCCGCTGTTTTCTGTAGAGATTTTTTTGCTCGTACTTTAATTGCTCGTAATTAATTTCATTTGGAATTTAATTGGAATCGTTTAGCTGGGAATTTAATTGCAATGGTTTTGCTCGGAATTTAATTGCAATCGTTTTGCTCGGAATTTAATTGCAATCGTTTTGCTCGGAATCTAATTGCAATCGTTTTGCTCGGAATCTAATTGCAATCGTTTTGCTCGGAATCTAATTGCAATCGTTTTGCTCGGAATCTAATTGCAATCGCTTTGCTCGGAATCTAATTGCAATCGCTTTGCTCGGAATCTAATTGCAATCGCTTTGCTCGGAATCTAATTGCAATCGCTTTGCTCGGAATCTAATTGCAATCGCTTTGCTCGGAATCTAATTTCATTTTGTTTTGCTCGGAATCTAATTTCATTTTGTTTTGCTCGGAATCTAATTTCATTTTGTTTTGCTCGGAATCTAATTTCATTTTGTTTTGCTCGGAATCTAATTTCATTTTGTTTTGCTCGGAATCTAATTTCATTTTGTTTTGCTCGGAATCTAATTTCATTTTGTTTTGCTCGGAATCTAATTTCATTTTGTTTCGCTCGGAATTTAATTACAATTTTTTTTTTCAGGGAGAATATGTTTTCTTCCGTGAAGCTGCGAAGAGTGATTACCAATGATCGATCCGCTCCGATGATCAGTTAGTAATGAGCAGAACTATTCCAGCCTTCAGCTGTCACCATTTTCAGATCTTTTTTTTTTTTTTTTTAATCCTTATCCATCAATATGTATATCAAACGAACTGATTTCTTATCACTTAGCTTTCGCTCTGACAACAAATCTTTCCATTCCTTTTCCTCAAATTTCTTTTCCCTGTGTAACCCCTGAAGAGAAGATGTTATTTTGAAGTCTAACTTTGCATCTTGAATATTTTCAACAATGCTTTTTCATGTGCAATGTTTTTGAGAATGCTCATTCTTCTATTGTATATTGAAGTTTGTACATGCATGAGAATATTTGTTAGTGGAATTTTTCAACTCAAAAGCGGTGTGTATAAAAACAAAAATCTGCCTTTGTGCTTAGAGAGAAGGTTAGTAAAACCAATTCTTGTATTTATAAAAAAAAAAATTCAAATTGAATATGAATGTTATTATATGATATGCCTGTTTTTGAGAATCTGTAAATAAAAATAATAAAGTTTCCTTTCACCCAATGCTTGATTTTTGTCTTTATCGCATGCAAACATCCGTTCTTCGAAAATAAAGTTTATTGCAAATAAATATTCATTGCTATCCCGATATGATAAACATTTTTATTTGAAAATATCTGTTTCTTGCATATAAATTTGCAACAATAATGAACAAAAATGAAAGCTTCCATTAACACATCTTAAGTGCATTGTGATTTTGTGAACATTTTTATTAAAATGTGGAAGACCATAAAAATCGTTTTCTAAGAATGATCTAATTAGTTCAAAAGCTATGGCTACTTTGTATATAAGTAATTTTAAGCGTTAATTCCAAAAATCGACCGCTATATGATGCGAGTTTTCCTAGGGAATAACTTTTAAGATATGTCAATATTCATCAGAATTAAGTAAACACATAATTCTTTTAAATTAACACATTGATGACGATATTACATGGAATACATATGATTTATTTTTAAATCCTTAACTTGCGAATTTATTCAACTTTCTAATTAGATGACATATTCTATTTGGAACAATTATTATTTTAATTTTTATAGTATTATAAAGCCATTTGAGAGATATTCAAGCGCGTTTAATTGATTTTTGCAATTTAAATTCTTTCACTTTATTTAAAATTAAGAATTCAGTAATTAGATGCGAGTCAGTCTCTTCATTATATGCGAAAGGGTGAAGAAATGAAATAAAATAATTAAAAAGAATATTTCATGAAACAATGATTAATACTTTTAATGATATTTAATGCTCTTGGATGTGATATGCTTAAAATCAATTTTCGTGATGACAAAAATAATAGCATCTCATTTTTGCTGATGCACACATGTATACATACAAGCAGAAACCTCACGGTTAGGGATTGCAATACCGGGATACCGAATACCGGTATTTTGAGACATTTGTGTAATTTTGTAATACCGGTATTCACAAGTTTAAATACCGGTTTTTCGGTATTTACTAGACATTTTCAAAATGGTCTCCACTATATGTTCAGGTATCGCAAACATAACAAAATAGTATACGTTTTGGTGTTTATGTCTCTCTAAGGGCGAAATTAATTAGCTAATTAATGGCTTAATTAATTGCTTAAATCTGAATTAGCGAAACATGGATTATCCCTGAAAGAAAATATTGTATCCATACGACTGATGGAGCAACAATTATGAAAAAAGTTGGAAAGTTGATTGGTGCAAATCAGCAGTTGTGCTATGCACGTGGAATTCAATTAGGAGTAATAGATGTATTATACCAAAAAAATAAAGAACAGAAGAATCCAAATACTTTGGATATAGAAACTTCGGATTCCAGCTTAGAAAAGAGTAAGAGTGAGAGTGATATTGACAATGAAGATAATGACAATGTAATTGTTGAAGAAGATATTGCTAATGAGGATGAAATATTTACCTATCAAGAATTGCTTCCTATAATTTATAAAGTTCGAAAAATTGTTAAGGTATTTAAACGTTCCCCTATAAAAAGGATATATTACTAAAATATATATTAACTGAAAATAAAACAGAATATATGTTAATATTAGATTCTAAAACACGTTGGAACAGTTTACTCCTAATGATGGAACGATTTTTGAAACTGAGAAATCTAATCCAAAAAGAAATAATAGACTTAAATTTGTAAATTAATTTTTCAGATAGTGAATTCGACTTAATATCCAGAACTATATCAGCTCTAATTCCAATAAAACTGACTATAGAGGCATTATGTCGGAGAGATTTTAATTTATTAACAGCTATGCAACAATAAATTTCATGTTGCAGTCATGAAAGAACAGCACACATCACTATCTAAAGAATTATATATTACATTGAAAAATCGCACAGAAGAAAGTCAAACCGAAATAGAAAATGTCTTTTGGTATTTACATAATTATAATGATTTTAAAAATGAAAAAGAAGAAAAGAAAATAATCAATTCAAATCTGATTAAGTTTATAGTAAATTTCCTTAAAATTTTTTACCCACAAACCTATCCACAATCAGAAGAATTCGGTTCAGTTATCGAAGATTATGATGATACTACTGTCGATAGTGAAAAGGAATTGTCTTTTGAACAAAAATTAGAATTGGCGATAAATAAAAAAATTTCAACAAACCAAAATACAATACAGAAATCAGCTATATCCAAAACCATCCGACGAGAAATCGATTTATTTGAAGATGAGGGATTTAGAGGTAAATACTTGGAAAAAGTATATCGCGCATTGCTAACAGTACCACCAACTAGCGTAGATGCCAAAAGATCGTTTTCGACAGATGATAATTTTTACACAAAATTACTTTTCAGGCTTAATAACAGTACCATTGATGCATTATGCGTTTTAAGATCACATTTCAAAAATTTGTAATAGTATCACAGACTGAATAGTGATATTTGTACTTTTTTGTGATTTAAATAAATAAGATGTTTCTATACTTTTTTGTGATTATATACTGTTATAATTTATAAATTACAAATTATTTTTGTGATATTTACAGTCTCTAACAAAACTGGCAAATAAAACAAAGAAACACCTGTGTTTTCTTTCTTTTTCTAAAATTTCTAATACCGGTATCCCGGTATTAAGATTTAAAAAATACCGAATACCGGTATTGAAATTTTGGTCCGGTATTGCAATCCCTAAATATGATCAATGAGATTTAATAAAATATTAATATTATCTTAATATTTTATAATAAATAGAATATTGACAAATTTATTTATTTTGGCAACTAGAAAAAACAGAGTCGTTTAATTGATCCGTTGCGGGCTTTTCTCATCCTGTTCACCCTCTGCTGTAAATTGGAAATATGCCATTGATTACAAAAGTGGAAGTGCAGCCGAAAGTTATAGGGTCTAGTCGAAAGATTCAGTGCCATTCGTGCAATTTATTTTTCATATCTAACATATTCTAATTTCATACATAATAATGTTTAGAGATTGGCATTATATCTGTAATTTATAACATGCTGGATTTAAAATTTTGCAAAACACTTTTCAAGACAGATTGTTAAAATTAAAGCAACCAGGCATCACAGATAGTTAGCACTTGGACGTTAGATGCTCATTAAGAAAAGAATTTTCAAACCATTAATTAAATTTTTAATTAGAAATTAATCGAAGAGAACTTACAACAATGACATTAAAAATTATTCCATGTCATCCAAGTGCCATCTATTCAATTGCTGCTGATTTAAAACCAGAGAATAGAAGATCTAACCTCATCCAAAAGCAGTTATGTTCGCAGGCATAGTAAGCTATAAACTCATCTCGCTGACTTGCGCATTGAAAGATATAGAGAAATCAGTAGGAGTAGTCTCCCTGAAACGTTCTTGTATATCACAAGTAAAGTTCTTATTCCCTCCCCTCCATATAAAATCGGGGATGATGAGTAAAGTCTCAATTTATATCTCATTGCCAAGCAATAGTTAAGAAATAGAGATCTTTATCGAAAATTCGGCAGTTTCGCTTAATTTAGCGTGTTGGTGTGTATTTTGAAGATTTTTAATCCGCCAATTGAAACCGAAATTTCACACACAACTATAATTGAAGTCACAAGAACTTTGCTAATATCGCAAGCCATTGCACTTATGAATTATTGCGTTAGCATGCCTGCGTCAAACTGTTAACCATTTGACAGATTTGATTCAAACTTGATGTATCTACATTTTACATCTTTAAGTACCAAATTTTTTCTAATAAATGCTTTGCGTTTTTTGTTACGGAGACTTGAAGTCAAACAATTAGACAGACGGTTTGTTATTATCTGAATGTATTTCATTCTAAATTTGATAGATATACAAATCTGGTTTTAAATCACTATGCCGAATTTCATCCGCTTAGTTCAAAGCATTTTCCAAAGTCTTGTTCACAGACAGAATGCCTAAACGGAACTTAATAATCACCTTTTATTCATTCAAGGTAATATGTATGTACATCACATGACAGATATTTTAAAAGTGCTAGTTTTTAATTTGACATAATATAATGAACATAATTCGCTGACACGAATGCTGCCGAGTTCCTAAGAGTGAATATGGCGTCCAATCATATAATAAATAATACCAAATATATGAAAAATATAGGAATTTATTACATTAAAGGCAAGTTCCTAATTACTTCAAGATACATATTGTACGGAGTAACTGAAAATCCTTTCCTATCTCTCAGCAGAAAATCGAAAAATGGAAATTCATTTTTTTTCTTTAACCTTTATATCCTAGTATACAAGAAATATAAATATATATGGTATCTACGGCGACAAAATAGTAATAGATCTGGACCTCGAGGCGGGAGGGGGGTGGGGAAGAGATGGATTTCCAACATGCAACTATTATCTAAATTGGGGTTAGCTAAATCCTTCTGTTTTAAATAATTGGAACCCATCAATGCTGAAAGGGATGTTAACCGACTTACCGTCCCCTCGGTTCAAAATTACCCTAGCGTTGTTCAATAAGGATGTTAATATAACTGAACTATATGAAATCTTCTTGAGTGAATTTCCATATTAACATTTTATATACTTTACCATTGTAAACTATGGATTTGATTTCTGGATATAAATTTCTATAAGCATATTTAGGAACATTTTTATTTAAAAAAATTATCATAAATAGCATCTAGAAATCTAGCTCAAAGAATTAGAAATGTCACACAGAATTAGAATGAATAACTATAGAGAAAAAGGAATTTAATCAAGCCTATGAAGCTTAAAATCATTAATACTTCTGCAATTATTTCCTAACTTCTTACACATATAGCTCAACGCAGATACTTTTCTCCCAACACATAAAACAAAATGGCGGAAGTATTGTTCCCGTAACATGAAATTTTATTATGTTTTTAAAGCGTTTGAGCTCAGAAAAAAACTATTTATAAATGATCTGATAAATATTCAACCTTTCAAAATTAAGATGTTCCTTTTTGGTTAAAATTAACTCCCCCTTTCTTTTTTCTGCCATTTCCCGCCTAACTCCTATCCATCCCTAATTTTCTTTGTCCATAGTCAGGAAAAAAAAAATTCTTATTGTCCCATTTGAAACGTTTTATTGAAATATAATTTTTATATTTTGCTTGCATTTTCATTAAGCTATATTAAATTTACCTCCCATAAAAAGTCATATTTTTATAATACTTACATTAAGTAATTCTACAAAAATTAAAAAATTCTTTTTGATATTAATTTTTTCCTTTCTCCCTCCCCTTACGTCCCTAATTTGTATTATTGATAGTCTTACATTTGTTGGCTTGATAATAATTATTGATCATATTTTAGTTGTTAATTTCAACAGTCACTTTTGCTATTGTCAACAACAATATAACAGTTTAAATGTTTAACAAAGTTATAGATTCTAAACAATCTCATGGAATAAACAATGGATTCCTGTTCTGTTGTTTTCTGCTAAAATTCATTCACTGTTTTACAACCGAACGTTGTGCGACTTTTTTTGCTGAGTTATAATGCTTAGTGCGCTTTTCGAGAACTTCAATGAGGCTTCGGCCATCATTGTGTTCCTCGTCTTAATGACGATTTGGGAAATACTAGAATATTTCCTTACCCCCAATTTGCCATCTATTGGGGATGTAGATTCAAATCCAGTTTTGGATCTTGATACAGATGTATCATCTGACCCGCCTGTACCCCGAGTTGCTGTAGTGCGCTCGTTTGTCGTTTATAAGATCTGCCGAGCTCTGGAGCTACCTGTTGAATTGGCTCCCATTCAAGTCCAAAAGGCTGAGACTCCGATCGTAAAATCTGTCATGGTTTACGAAATGTGCTGTGCGTTAAAGTTGCCAGCACGACTGGCTCCTATTGGAGTGCCAGTTGTGGAGTCATTTGCAGTTTACCAACTTTGCATGGCCTTGGACTTGCCGGCTGAATACCGGCAGCGGCAGAATGCAGTTTAAGATCAGAACTGTAGTATCGATGCTGTCTTAAAATCAGGACTGTCATCGGATGTTGAAGGGAGGGTTGGCGGGCGGGGAACGAGAGTAGCACACCTCCACGTGGTGTTCCCTGGGCAACGGGGCAGTTCATTGGAACTGCAACGGCTAAGATGCTACTCAAATTTGAAAACATAAATAAAGAATTTATTGAAACATAAATAAAAAATTTATTATGTTTCTTTATTTATTATGTCAGACTAAATAATAAATAAAGAATTTATTATTTAGTCTGACAAAGTTTACACTCTTATTTTTATTATTATATTTGTCATTAGTCATTTCATTACTGATATCTTGTTTGGTGTAAAAATTCATATATAGTTGGCACACCATTATATTGTCAACAGATGCCAAGATTCCAATTAACATTAGTTAGTGTAGCTATTGAAATTCAGTGCCGTTTTATTCAAAGAAGGCTTACTTTTCCTTGGTATGAAATCTGAGGACCAATCCTTTTTGCTTAAAAACATTATATTTGACAAAAAAAAATTAATCAGAATTTGAAAATTATTGATTTTTTTAGAAAAGAATTTATACAAGATTTACAAACTCAAAAAATAACAAGAAAATTCTAAAACAAAGCCTTTAAAAAATTATGAAATAAAAATAGATTTCTGAACAAGCTTAGTATCATTTATAATATTCAAATGTTGAACTGAAATTTAACATTAATTTTGAAACCTCAAAATTAATGTTAATTTTTGAGTGAATACTGAAGAAAAGCGATTTGCATTATATGCTCTTCTCTCTAGGCAATAGAATTCATCATTTGTTCAAGTTTCTATCAGTTTCCATAATACAATAGAGTTCTTTAAATATTTGGAACTTGCAATCATTTGTTTTCAGTTTCTTTTCAAAATAGTCTTCTTTAAAACATAATATTTGGTAAATCGTCATTAGGAGTTTTATTGTATTGGAAAAAAATATTCGTTGTTACGTCCAATTTTGATATCAGATATAAGTAAATGAATATAATTCATTCAAAGACGATTTTCTGATATTATCCTTATGTTATCATTGAATTTATTATATATCCAATGAATATTTATTTGGAAATATAACAGTGAATCTAGAAGCAAATTTAAAATAAATGGTTAAATTTTCTTATGAGTTTATTTATGTAAACATGCACTTTGTTTGAATTCCGTTGTGAGTATAACGCCGTATACCACTTTCTTTAGCTCTATAATATTAATAATTTTTAAACAAAAAAAAGGCTGAAATACGATTTCAGAATGTCAATGTACACAAATGAAAACTGTAGCTCATAAAATTGTGAGAAATTCAATATTTTTTTCAGTATCTCGTCAAAAAAAAAAAAAAAACTTTTATAATTGTTAAAATAAAAATCTTACACTTCTGATTTTCGATTTTCTTTTTACCGGTTTGAAATGAAAGCGTTTTGTGACTCCAAAGCAAATTTGGGTTTTTCACTATCGTTTAGCCTATGGCTCTTACGGAAATCACGCCTACTGAGATAAGTGCGTATGTATCTCTCTACGTTAGCTTTCTACAGACTATACTGTCAAACTTAGAGTTAGTTACCAAACTTGGACCAAAATAAGAGAAAATACTTATTGCTCAAACATCAATTTGATATCATTTAAAATTTTTAAAAAAATATCCTTTTAATGATACCATTTGAATAATCGTGAAATTTTTTTCTGATTTTCAATATTTTTTTAAAATTATTTGTGTGCCTGATTTTCTACAACAGATTATATTTTTCACATGAAATTCCAACTGATTTTTATTATTTATCAAATATTTAATCGCAAAAGTTTAATCCATTAATGAAAGCAAAAAAGAGATCTGTTTCATATCTGTGAAGTTTACAAAACGAATAAAAATTGAATTTGCAAAATCAAGAAAGATGAACCGGGCAATTACGTTTCTAACAACGTTATGTGTCTTGGGCTTGATATCCATTTTCCCTTAGGAATGCTCTTGTACATAATGAATTTAAAAAAAAATAAGATGCACTATAAAAACAACATGGTTTTAATGTTTGACAGTTTGACCGAAGAATGGACATGAAATTATGTCTAAGTGATTTAAATGAAATTAAATATAGCCGGTATTCTTGATGAACATGCTGGTCACCAATACGGATAACATAAGAGTAAAATACAATTCAAATCATACACACAATGTGGCGTTTTTATTTCTCCAGTAGAATTTTTGCTATTCGAGCAGTTATTCGTTCACCAAAAAAAGAAATATTATGAAAACATAGTCATTAACTAAACAGTTCCTTAACCCATAAAAAAATAATAATAAGAATGTTTCAAATATTTGCAATAAACAGACAACCGATAAATATTTTCTTAATTCCTTAACATTTTAATTTATATTATATTTAAGGATGTTCTTATTAGTCAGAGAAGGGAGGTTGTAAAGGCTCAGCTCAATCACCCTGAAACCCTGGTAACCACTGTGACGTCCCGTTTTCCCACACTCGATAATTAACATTTCTGGCCAGCTGTATATCATCAAGGTGTAAAACTCCCACCTTGTTAAGTGCCTCTAGATTGCCAGATGGGGGGACCTCCTTTTATGTATGGTCATCTGGCCAATGAGTGTGAGTCTAGATAAGAAACCACACGTGCGTTTCCCAGGGAAACAAATCGTGTCTTCGAAAGGGGAGAGTGTCAAACTTCATTTTCCCATTTTGGAAGGTGGATCATCAACGGACATTCTCACGTTCGACCGGAGACCATTCAGGTTTGTTGATTGGGTATCAGAGAGCCCAAGTGTACCAATGTGGACATGAGAGGTGCAGTCTGAGAGAAAAATAAAATGCATGATTTTTCGAAAGAAAAGAGAGGAGGAAAGGTCAGAGAAGCTTCGTGTGAATCGGACTTCTGAGTAAAATTCTACACGAAGGAAATTCGGTGGATTCCGAGAGCTACCCCTGTAGTAGCCTGAGACACCAATAGCCTGTTAGCTGTTCTTGTGAAGGTGTTTTCTCCGAATTTGTTCGAGGAACTATTCTTGTTTAATTTTCGTGCTGTAAATAGCATCATTCATTTAACCTAGATGAGAAAGAGTTGTTTTTATGTAAATAAGGCTGTAAATAAAGAAAATTGTCTATAAACGCTACCCTTTATTTGATCGGACAGTATCAAGACATTAGAAGGTATATTATCTGGATATGAGATAAATGAAAATCGGATCTCCAAATTGTGAGATTATTTGCATCTGCAAGTAATTTCTAGGGTGACAAATCTATCAATATTACATACTAACCGCCTTTGACGGTCAGTATGTAATATTTTGCTGGGATAAATTTCAGTTAAAAATTTCAAATGAATTCTTCCTGAAACATGATCCTAATAATTTCCTCACAAAATATTTACAATTTCAAATTTCCATAGGCATGTAATTCATACTATTTTAGTAATTTTACATCATTCTGCCTTGTAATATACATTTCCCTAACTTTCTGCTTGTACCTTTCTACATCTACTTTACCCTTCCCTGGGAGAATTTCAGATGCAAGGATGAGAAGCGTACAGTAAAAGCGTGGGGTGGGCTACCCTTATCGATGACCTGAGATTCCTTCTGCAGGTCCTTTGATGGCGCTTAGGACTCAATCATAGTTTCCGCCCATGCTGTCGCTACGTTTCAATCATTCAATTTAATCCCTGTGCCTTCGAGCGATTTAAAATAGCCGCTTATGGTTATACATCTAATTACATCCAAGGAATCTGCAGAAGTGTTTATAAACGGCCCATTTGAAAAATTACCGCTACTTGATTCTGAAGTTAAGCTTGACTATTTATATCATCATGATATAATTATTTAAAATCTAGATTCATTTAGGGAAAATTCAGGAATGTCATAGAAGTTGCCATTTCCTTCGATGTAAGATATTCTTATGAGATGGAAAATAAGTCTATAATTTTTGAGGGCATAATTATGCTTTGAAAGGCTCTGCAAACAATCCCTTTGTGTTCAAATTTATTTATTAACTATCTACTCTCAAAAACATGTGAATATACTGGGATAAAATTTCATTATTATTCCAGTATATTCACAATTAGACAGAAATTCTCAGAAAATTGGGATAATGGGTTATACCTGTTCTGATCATAGAAACGAACTGATTTGAAAATAATATATTTGTAATGATAAGAAATTATTAATCTTTTATTTATTATTATCTTTATTTTTCCACGCATTTTCAAGTACCCCAAAAAACTATTTTCTTAATGTTCGTCAATAAAAGGTATTATATTTCTTGAAATATTATATAATTTCTTTAATATCTTCGCTATAGAATAATTTATAATAATTTTATCCACAATTTTGTAGAGACAAGTCGAGAAATGAACCCGTATATAAACAGAAATGTCTGAATATTATGAGATACGAGAAAAAAGTATATAATCCTCAAAATTTTGCTTTAAAATCCCTGAAGAATTGTTAAAGATTCATCACGCCTGTAAAAGGATATACATGAAGAGCAAAACTTAGATACTAGAGACTTGATCTTCTCATGTTTCAGATATTTTCTGCTATCCAGCATCATATATCTTCGGGCCACAACCCCCACCATTTTCAAATTGGTCTTTTTTCAATAATGTTGGAGGGATAAATGCATTTTCTCTATTCTCTCCAAATATGTATATGTCCAGAATTGTTAATCAGAGAAAAATTAGCTTTAATTAGTGAAGAAACTCTCACCTCTATTGCTGGTCTTTGGAGTTTCTAGTACACCTGGAAACTCGTAACTTAAGAACAGACTTTAATGGCACACATCATTCTGAGTGTCTTGAAAACAAATTACCTCTCTTTATATGCTTTCTTTTCTGTGGGGCAAACTAAAATACAATATATGCTTCCCAGCAGTCTGTTGTATGTATCTTGTGATTTCCTTCGGTTTCTCTCGCCTGTCTCTTATCAAAGGTCAAGATGCCTATGGTACTACATCACTTTAATTCGTGGATAATTTAATATGGAAAATTGTATGGGCAGCATAGTAGCTTCAAGCTCGAGACATAATAAGTTATTCTTCAGGAAATGCTAAACACACTTCATTTCATAATTCACTGATTCAATTTCGTTTAAAAAGAATGCAAATATCATCTGCAGAATTGCCCATTGCAGTAATAGGTAAGGAAGAAAAGTTTTCTTCAAACCTGTAAAAACCCGAAAATAGAAATCTAGTAAATATTAAACATACAAGACCCTTATGTTGTGGCCATCATTAGACTGGATATGATGTTTATTAACAGCTAAATTCAAATATATAAGGGGAAATAAAATGCAGTTTATAGAGATTATTAATTGAAATATCAAAAAATATTTTTTTCCTGAAAAAAAGATTAAGTATAATTGAAAAATTTTGTCTTAATGAGTAGCATTGTAGACAATCAAAATTAAATCTGATTTTAAGACATAATTACTTTTCGATATATTTCGAGAATTCTAGATAACACGAGGACTTTCTGTTCCGGTAAGATTCTTAAGAAGTTAATGTGATCAACGGAACAATACTGGTGCTCAAACGAAATCTGATTCAATACTCGAAAACTTGTTCTCTTCTTGAATTTGGAGGTCTCAGTACCTGGAAGATATGTGAAGGTTAAGCACTCTTTATTCTCAAGGTTTCAGTAATATCCTCTTTTGCTAAATTATGGCTGCTATTGAAAAAAAAGGCTCAATCTTCTACAAAGTAACGTATTGAAATCGTTTGCCGAGTTCTCCATCAAGAATGACACATGGTTGAGTCTTTGAACCAAGAGTGCTTCTGATAAGAAAGCTAATACATGCGTATGAAACAAAAATCTTTGGAATCTCTGATTAGTACTTAGGAGGAAGTGTATGAATTGAAAAACTCTACTAGAAATGCGTCATTATGAGGTACTAAAAAAAAAATAGAAATGAAGCATTAGAATGCATCTGAAAATTGAGAACAGTTCAAATAAACATTTTATATATGCATATATTATCTTTTTTTTTTGTCTTGTTTCTTGAGAGTAAATTAACTCTCATGCTTAAAAAAGCATCTTTATAATTAAAAAATATATATATACCCTTTGATGATCATATAAATACAAGAAAATCAGTTTTCAAAAATTTTCGTAACATAGTTATCTCAAGAAATACAGTTTTTCTTTAATGAAAATGTTTCTTCTGTTGGATGCTGCATATATTTCTTCATAGAATTTCTTATTCATAAGTAACATTAAACATTCTGAATTTTAATTAATTTAAAAGATGAATTAATTAAAAGTTAGAAACCAAAAGATGAATTAGCATGACGTCACTTTATAGAAACGACGAACACTTACCTTTTATTAATTTTCTTATGCTAAGAATTCCATAAAATAATATAAATTACAATTACATTCAATATTATGAATTTCTAAAAATTAGGGACTAGTTTTGTTTTTAAAAACAGAAGCAGCAATTATTACAAATCAGTATGTTTTGAATGCAATTCTCAATTCTTTAGCATTCAAAAACTTCTTTCATTTACACAAACATTTTATCTTCTATTTAAAATATTTGAGTTATTAATTGCTGATAGAATACTAATGTGCATCGAATTTTATATTCATTTCTTTACACATAATATCATTCTCGAAAATAAAGAGCATGTATAAAGAAGAATTTCTCAGCTTATCCTAATGGCTCTTTGATGAAGAGGAACGAATCCATTCTCAGTTCAAATGAGAAAGCAAACAAGATCATCATTTAGTATAGAAGAATATTGTTCAGGGTCTTGGCACATTATTTTGGAATAACCCCTGTACTCTAACAGATGGATGTGAGAATTTTTAAATTTCAGAAATTACTTGTAATTGTAAAACTTGGGGTTAGGGGTTGGAATTTAAATCATTGCAGATATTTCCTACATTCATCATTTATATGTTAATTAATTTTACTAGCTTTCAATTACAAATGCAAGGAAATTTAAGTATTTTGTGATCCCAGACAGATTATCAAGACTTTTTTTGATAAACAGGTAAATTTAATTTCACATTTCATCTCATTTTTGACATACTGATATTTCATTATACAATAATTTTTTTTATCTTATTAACTTTATGAAAATACATTTTTTTATTTATCCTTTGTATCCTTGTGACTTATGTTTCACATTGTGTTTATAAATAACCTAATAACAAAGTTAATGCAATGAAACATATAAGAATCTGATCAATTACATTTAATAAAATTTTTATATTATTTTAATGTTTTATAATTCATAGAATATTTACAAATTTATTTATTTGGCAACTAGTAAAAACAAGTCGTTCGATTGACCCATTGAGGGCCTTTCTCATCCTGTTCACCCTAAGCTGTTGTCTAGTTGGAAATCTGCAACGGAGTACAAAAGTGGAATGCAACCAAATGTTATAAGGGTCTTGTCGAAAGAATCAATGGTAATCGTGCAATTTATTTTCATTATCTAATCTATTCTACTTTCACACATGATAATCTTTATAGATTGGCATTATATCTGTAATTTATAACAGCCTTGATTTAAAATTTTCCAAAACAATTTATAAGGCAAATCGTTAGATCTGAAGCAACCAATCTTCGTAGATATTTGGTACATTGACGTTAGCAACTTATTAAGAAAAGAATTTTCAAATTATTAATTCAAGTTTTAATTAGAAATAATTCGAAGAGAATTTACCTAATGAATTTAGAGATTATTCTATGTCGCCCTAGTGCCATTTATTCAACTGCCGCTGATTTAAGATCGAAGAATCGAAGATCTGACCTCACCCAGAAGGAACTGTGTGCGCAGATCTAGTGCAGTTTTGTAACATGCTCTTTTAAAGATATGGAGAAATCAGCAGGGATAAACTTCCTTTAACTTTTTTGCATACTTTCCAATAAAACTCCTACTCCCCCAGAAAGGCATAAAATTGTGGATTTTGAGTTTAGACACACTTTATATCCCAACAGAAAACAATATTTAAGAAATAGAGAATTTTATCGAGAATTCAGCAGTTTCGCTTAATTTAGAGTACTGTTGTGTATTTTAAAGATTCTTTTTCCCACCGATTGAAAACGAAATTTCACAGAAAAATACAACTAAATTCACAAAATCACATGCCAGTATTACAAGCCATTATGAATTATTGCTTTTGCATATATGATATATTATCAACCATTTGAACGTTTTTGTTCAAAATTTGATGTATCTACATTTTACATGCTAAACTCAAGTACCAAAATTTGTCTGATTAATTCTTTGCTTTTTGTTTTTATCTAGTTCACTTGCAGTCAAACAATTAGACAGACGTTTCGTTGTTATATGAATGGATTTCGTTGTAAATTTGATACATCTACGAATTTAGTTTAAAATCACTACTGCCGAATTTCATTCGCCTAGTTTTCAACATTTTCCAATACTGCGTTCACGGATAGAATGCTGAAATGGTTTTTTTTACGTAAGGCAGACATAATGCCAAAGTGAAGATATTAAATAGTTATCCTAATCTTCACTGTAGAATAATTTATTCCCAATTCTGTAGAAGAAAAGTCTAGAGTGCCATTTTATAAAAATAGAAACGACTAATTTTATGAGATATGAGGAATGAATTTCTAAGATTTATAAAAGCAGTTTAAAATGAATAGAGATTACTAGTTCAAGTTAATGGTAAAATGCATAGCTTTCAAGTAGAACGTTCGATATCCTATTCAATTTATTTTTTTCTTTAATATTTAAACTGTTCAAAATATTTCAATAAGGGATGAGATTAAACTTTAGAATGTGATAGATATACTTTTGTATAACTCTCGGAAATCTCAAACTATCATTAAAGACCAAAATAAATTTTGATTTATTCAAATTGAGTCTGTTATATTCAGTTGATCATCGCGAACTCTTTCAATGCATCAAGTAACGATTAATGAATTTTCATTAATCGTAAGCTTTAATAATTCATTCATTCTGTAATCTGCAAACACATTCGATCAAAAATAATATTTACTAATAAGAAATGATTCTGAATAAAAAGTACTTCCTCCATATTCACAACTTCCATTTCTGATTTTAAAAAATTAAAATAATTATGTTCAAACTCCAATTTCAGCATTAAGTTTGTCTATTACCTCTATATCAGTTCATTTGTTTTCTTCAGATAATAAATTATTCCAAACTAATAAAAAATATAGGAATTTATTACATTAAAGGCTTGTTGCTAAATGCATCCTGTCCAAATTATTCCAAGATGCATATTTCTCAGGAGGAAATCTAAAAACAAAAATTCTTATTTTTAACCGTTATATTCTAAGACACAAGAAATGTATATGCTGTCCGTAGTGGCCAAATAGCAAGGTCTGGACCTCGGGAGAGGTGGACGCTAACTAATTCCGCTTGTGCTAAATTATTGGGGCCAGTTCTGAAAGGGGTCGCTAATCGACTCACCGTCTCCATGGTTCAAAATTACAATTCTTACCCTAAAATAGCCTTAATGTGGTAATATCCCAGTAGCCGAAATGTAGCCTTCAAAAGGGATGCTAATATAACTGAACTAGGAAATGCTTCTGATATGAATTTACAGATCAATATTGCATTTATTTTAACATTGCGAAGTATATTTTTCAGAAATTTTTATGGAAATTTATATTTCTATATAAATTTCTGTAAGTATATTTCTGAAAACTTTTACTTTATAAAAGCTGATTATATACTGTGTCTAGAAATATTTTGAAAATTAGAATGAAATACTGTTTGGAAAAAGGAAATTAAAAAAATTGAAAAGTTATTTCAGTCATTGTTCATTAATATTTATCTAATCATTTCCTAACTTGTTACACTTATAACAAACCACAGATATTTTATTATCAACACATAAAATAAAAGGTAGAAAATGTTATTTCCAAATGTAACATGAGCATCGATTCAATTTCTTAAGATTTTGATCACAGGAATAAAGCTGCTTAGAAATGATTTGAAAATTATTAAACCTTCCAAAATACGAATGCTTTATTTTTTGGTAAAATACCAGCTCCCCCTTTCTTTTTACTGCCATTCCCCAGCTCTGCCTACCTCCTAGCTATCCCTTACTTCCTTCATCAGTGTAAAGGATAGAAAAGAATATTGTTTCATTTGAAACGCCAAATCAAAATATTATTTTTAAATCTCGTACACTTTTTCATTAAGTTATTTTAAATTTACTCCCATAAAAAGGCACACTATATCTAATACATTTAAAAATTCTACAAATATTTAAGAATTATTTTAGGTATTAATTCCCCCAATTTTAGCCTCCCCTTACTTTCCAAATCTGTATTAGTTACAGTTATTCTTTTTTTGGCTTTGTAATAATTATTGGTCATTCTTCAATTGTTAATACATACAAAATATTTCAACAGTGACTTTTATCATTGTTGTCAACAGTAATGTAACAGCTTAAATGTTTAACAAAGTTATAAATTCTAAACAATCTAACAGAATAAACAATGGATTCTTATTCTGTTGCTTTCTGTAAAAATTCATTCACTGTTTTGCAACCAAACGTTGTGCGACTGTTTTTGCTGAGTTATAATGCTTAGTGCGCTTTTCGAGAACTTCAATGAGGCTTCGGCCATCATTGTGTTCCTCGTCTTAATGACGATTTGGGAAATACTAGAATATTTCCTTACCCCCAATTTGCCATCTATTGGGGATGTAGATTCAAATCCAGTTTTGGATCTTGATACAGATGTATCATCTGACCCGCCTGTACCCCGAGTTGCTGTAGTGCGCTCGTTTGTCGTTTATAAGATCTGCCGAGCTCTGGAGCTACCTGTTGAATTGGCTCCCATTCAAGTCCAAAAGGCTGAGACTCCGATCGTAAAATCTGTCATGGTTTACGAAATGTGCTGTGCGTTAAAGTTGCCAGCACGACTGGCTCCTATTGGAGTGCCAGTTGTGGAGTCATTTGCAGTTTACCAACTTTGCATGGCCTTGGACTTGCCGGCTGAATACCGGCAGCGGCAGAATGCAGTTTAAGATCAGAACTGTAGTATCGATGCTGTCTTAAAATCAGGACTGTCATCGGATGTTGAAGGGAGGGTTGGCGGGCGGGGAACGAGAGTAGCACACCTCCACGTGGTGTTCCCTGGGCAACGAGGCAGTTCATTGGAACTGCAACGGCTAAGATGCTACTCAAATTTGAAAACATAAATAAAGAATTTATTGAAACATAAATAAAGATTTTTTATTTAGTCTGACAAAGTGTACACTCTTATTTTTATTACTATAGTTTTCATTAGTCATTTCATTACTATTAAATCGTTTGGTGTAAAAATTCATATTTATTTGGCACACCCTTATATTGTCAATAGATGCCAAGATTACCAAGCATATTAGTGTTGTTGTGTTGTGACTTATGGCATTTTATAAGCCCGCTAAAGCGAATTATGCCAAGTGAGCGTCTCTTGGTTTTTCAGTAGTGCCAACTAGGGCCATGAGTAAAACTTAGGTACTTCATGCATCACATTCGCTTGCGCAGTCCCTTTTTACAGGGGTGCGCATTCACACACTTCACAGATAGAACACAAAAGAACAACCATACCCGAATCGGAAACTGAACCCGGGAAGCCCAGATCACAGGGAAACGCGCTACCCCTATGCCAGGATGCCTGCATGCATATCAGTAAGAAATGTCATTAAAATTCAGTGCCTTTTAATTGAAAAAAAAGCATATTTTTCCTTGGCATGAAATCTGTAGACCAACGCTTTCTACTTCAAAAATTCTTATGTTTGATTTTTAAAAAAATCAGAATAGGCAAATTATTTATGAAAATTATTGTTTCTTTTGAAAAAATGAACTATACGGGATTTTCAAACACTCAGAAAAAACCAGAAAAGGTCTGAAACAAAACTTTAGGAAAACATTAGGAAAGGTTAATAGATTTTTGAATAAGCTTAATAGCATTTATAATACTGCATGAATATTGAACTTCAAAGTTAATACTTTGAAACATCAAAATAAATTTTCATTTTTCAAAAGTAAAATTACAATGAAGACAGGAGCTTTGACTAAACAGTTCGGTAACCTATAAATCAAAAATCCGTTTCAAATATTTGCAATTAGCAAAAAAGCGATATAGACTTTCTTAATTCTAAGGAATTTTAATTTATCTTACATTTAAAGATATTCTTACTAATTAGAGAACGAAGAAATATTGTTTGGATATGAATGAAAATGGAAATTGGAAATCCGAATTGTAAGATTTTATGTATCAGTTTCTAGAGCGACATATCTATCAATATTACATACTAAACGTCTTTGACAGTTGGTTGGTTGGCTGAGATAAATGGCAGCTAAAAATTTCAGTTGAATTCTTTCTGCAACGTGATTTTAATAACTTCCTCATCAAAATATTTCCACTTTCAAATTTTCATAGTCTTAAACAGACGTTTTAGACTTTTCCTATATTCCCCTAATTTTCTATTTGTATCTTTATACTCCTAATTTATCCCCCTTCCGAGGACTTCAGATGTGAAAATGAGTAGCGTACAGAAACGGTTTGGGGCTTGATACCCTTACCGATGATGGAAGATACCTTCTACGAGAAGTGCCCTTAGGACTCTATCATAATTCCAGCCTGTACTGTCGATTCATTCCTTTAATCCGTGAGCTTTCGTGCAGATCGGACTAACTACTTACGGTTATACATCTAATTAAAACACTAGGATGAATAGTAATGCTTGAAAATGGATCTATTAAAGAAAATTACCGCTACTTGATTCTGAAGTGAATCTTTAATATTTATGTCATTATGATATAATTATTTAAAATTCAGATTCATTTAGACTAATTTTGGTAATATCGTAGAAGGTGATTGAAAATGTTCTGATGAGAAGGAAAATAAGTCTATAATTTACATCATGCACAAGAAGGTTCTGTAAACAATCCCTTTGTATTCAAATTCATTTATTAACTATCCACTCTCAGAAGGAGTAACGTTCATTAATACTCCATATATTCATAATTAAATAGAAAACCTCGGATAATTGGGATAAAGGGGTATACATATTCTGATCATAGAAACGAATTGATTGAAGGGAATAGATTTGTAATTTATTATTTTACATTTATTTATTATTACTAGGGATTACAATACCGGTATACCGGGATACCGAATACCGGTATTTTGAGCCATTTGTACAATTTTGTAATACCGGTATTCACAAGTTTAAATACCGGTATTTCGGTATTTACTAGAAATTTTTAAAATGGTCTCCACTATAGGTTCAGGGATCGCGAACATAGCAAAATAGTATACATTTTTGTTGTTATGTCTCCGTAACAGGCGGAATTAATTAGTTGATTAATTGCTTAAATCTTAATTAGCGAAACATGGATTATCCCTGAAAGAAAATATTTTATCCATAACGACTGATGGAGCAACAATTATGAAAAAAGTTAGAAAGTTGATTGGTGCAAATCAGCAGTTGTGCTATGCACATGGATTCAATTAGGAGTAATAGATGTATTATACCAAAAAAATAAAGAACAGAAGAATCCAAATACTGTGGATATAGAAACTTACGATTCCAACTTTGAAGAGAGTAAAAGTGAGAGTGATATTGACAATGAAGATAATGACAATGTAATTGTTGAATAAGATATTGCTAATGACGATGAAATATTAATCTATCAAGAATTGCTTCCTATAATTTATAAAGTTCGAAAAATTGTTAAGATATTTAAACGTTCCCCTATAAAAAAGGATATATTACTAAAATATATATTAACTGAAAATAAAACAGAATATATGTTAATATTAGATTCTAAAACACGTTGGAACAGTTTACTCCTAATGATGGAACGATTTTTGAAACTGAGAAATCCAATCCAAAAAGCAATAATCGACTTAAACCTGTAAATTATTTTTTCAGATAGTGAATTCGACTTAATATCCAAAACTATATCAGCTCTACTTCCAATAAAACTGACTATTGAGGCATTATGTCGGAGATATTCTAATAACAGCTAATGCAACAATAAATTTCATGTTGTAGTCACTGAAAGAACAGCACACATCACTATCTAAAGAATTATATATTACATTGAAAAATCGCACAGAAGAAAGTCATACCGAAATAGAAAATGTCTTTTGGTATTTACATAATTATAATGATTTTAAAAATGAAAATGAAAAAGAAGAAAAGAAAATAACCAGTTCAAATCTGATTAAGTTTAGAGTGAATTTTCTTAAAATTTTTTACCCACAAACCTATCCACATTCAGAAGAATTCGGTTCAATTATCCAAGATTATGATGTCACTACTGTCGATAGTGAAAAGGAATTGTCTCTTGAACAAAAATTAGAATTAGCGATAAATAAAAAAAAATAAAAAATCAACGAACCAAAATACAATACAGAAATCAGCTATATCCAAAACCATCCGACGAGAAATCGATTTATTTGAAGATGAGGGATTTAGAGGTAAATACTTTAAAAAAATATATGGCGCATTGCTAACAGTACCACCAGCTAGATGCCGAAAGAGGGTTTTCGACAGCTGGCAATTTTTACACAAAATTACTTTTCAGGCTTAATGACAGTACAATTGATACATTATGTTTTTTTAAGATCCCATTTCAAAAATTTGTAATAGTACCACAGACTAAATAGTGATATTTACACTTTTTTTGTGATTTAAATAACTAGGATGTTCCTTTACTTTTTTGTGATTATATACTGTTATAATTTATAAGTTACAAATTATTTTTTGGGATATTTACACTCTCTAACAAAACTGGCAAATAAAACAATGAAACACCTGTGTTTTCTTTCTTTTTCTAAAATTTCTAATACCGGTATTAAAACCGGTATCCCGGTATTAAGATTTAGAAAATACCGAATACCGGTATTGAAATTTTGGTCCGGTATTGCAATCCCTACTCACGGTATTAACCGTTATATGATAAATGCCAGCGAAATCAAAACCATATTAAAATAAAAGAAAGTTTGCTCCTTTATTTTTCTTTGTGGCATCAATATTGCCTAGTAAGTTACAGACGATAAAAATCAAAATAAATTAACTGAAAAAAGAGAATATTAATGGATTTATAACATCTAATGCAAACGATACTATTAGAATTAATGTTCAGTTTTCATGATTTTTCATTTCCAAATTTGACTCCTTGCCACGTCACGGAGAATTAAACCTTCTGTCCTCGTTTTTTGTAGAGAATTAAAGAAAACATTTTTTAACTCCTCAGGAAAACACTAATTAAAAAAAAATCAATGTTAAAATTAACTTCATTTTTCTTACTTTAAATTAATGAGAAATGGGTACTTTTTCTTTTCACCGGCGCAAATCTCGCCATACAGACTTTATTGGCGTCAACACGCGATGTACACACATAAAAAAAAAAGATGTCTATAATACTGCAACTAGCGCGGATATTCGTTTGGCGTCAGTTGTAGGATTTTTGGCGACATTAATGCCTGCGCAGGCGAAATAGAAAGTATCGACTATTGTTCAAATGATGACCTCAAAAAATTTGAAAAAGATTACTGAATTAGAATATCGGATACAACAATTTTAATTCTTAGTTTTTTCGGAAAAATCCTTTTTTTTTAATTCCTAAAATTTGATTGCAAAGACGATTTTAAAAAAACAATTTTTTAGAAATTACTTCATCTTTTCTAGGTAACACTAATTTGTATTTACAATTACTAGAAAGATATTTCTGGCAAAAGCGTAGGCTAGCTAAATCAGTCAAAACAACACAAAATATTAAGCAAGAAGCTTTCATAATCAAATTTTGAAATTAAAAATTTCAAGATGCATTGATTGAGTGTTATGATCACAAATTTGCCAAATTTCATACATGTAAGTACAATAGATTTATCTGGACATTGAAAATACACAAACGAATACTTCCTTTCATAAATATAGATATCTTTTATAAATTAAATTTATTCATGCCTTTTAAAAAATGACGTTTAATCCTTTGCAGATGGAAAAGTAATTCGATGCATAATTCATCTAATTCTAGAACTTACTTATTGCTCCGAAAAATAAATATATATAATTGTTTTAAGTTGAATTTCCTTGAACAATTAATCTGTATCTTTTTACCATTCTGTAGGCATTTTTAACAATCAAAATTGAAAAATAAATAAAACGTCAAAATAATGTATCATGTTGAATGAGAAGCACCATTCGAGTTCAAAGGGTTAATTCTTAAAAATGAACTACTTTCGTTTCAACTCAACACTTTTACTCAGTTTCGTAAGAATTAATTTTTCTTTCCTTTCATAATCTGATGACTGTAACTTTCACTATTTGTAGATAAACAGTTTCTTCAGCTAGCATCACTACCCTGTAAAGATAAATAACTTAGAAAAATTCCGCAGAAATCTCATTTCGTAAGCTTTAAAAAGTGGTCATGTTTCCAGAACATGATTATGAAAATAATTCTTATTAGTAAACTGTTACAATTTTGCGTTATATATTTCTAGATGGTCATGACTTGGAAACATCTAAAAGTAAAATTCTTCATCTTTCTTTAATCGAATCAAGCATTGAATCTTATTCGCGTGTCGTCATAGTCACGTGACAGAAGATAGCCAAAGAGCTGATCGGAGTTTTGGAAAGTTTTTCAAATACGCTACCATTATGCAATGTTTGACACGCCATTATCTTTGAGAGAATTTTTTCAGCAATATATGTGCTGAATATAAACAATTTAAATGAATATAATTAGCATATTTGTAGTTAAAAAGAGCATTGCTAAAATAAAAATGTTTGGAAACAATTTCTAAACTCTTCGATTTCTTCAGAATGGAACTCTAGACTTAACAGCTTTGGTGAAACAAATTATTTGCACCCAAACAGCCATGATGTAAGTAAAACCTTTTCTTTATCATTTGTATTTGTAATTTTGGGACATTTGTTGTTATTAATATAAAAGCTTCCTAAATAGATCGTCAGCGTAATTAGGCTTATGATCTCTGAAGTGATATATTTGTTCTGTTTAGTAGATTAATGAATCCTGAAGTACATATTTAAATTGATAATACAGTGTTTTTATAATTGAATATAATTATCATAGCAATGCAAATTACTTCTGTAATATCAGATGCAAGTAAATGATCTTATATTTCTAATAAATTATTCTATGGTCAAAAGAACAAATATATGTTT
Source organism: Argiope bruennichi (assembly GCF_947563725.1). NCBI lineage: Eukaryota > Metazoa > Arthropoda > Arachnida > Araneae > Araneidae > Argiope > Argiope bruennichi. The sequence goes on from NC_079154.1 coordinate 113,630,772, forward strand.
ATAACAACCGAAATAGATTCAAATTATTTTTATTATTCATTTGATGCTAAAAGATTTTCTGTGAAAAGTTAAAATATGTTATCATGGAATCTCAAATAGCTTATTTATTAATTTCAATGCAAAACAAAAATCATGTATTGCACGAAATGGCAACAAATGAGTACATCGCATCGCCATTTTATTTTGAAACAGTAATAATCACATTTCTGTTTAAAACAAATATTAAATTAATTCGAAATATAATTCCCAGATAAATCATGATGTTGAAAAACAGACTAAAAAACGGATTCATAAGCGATTTATTTAAAGCATCACGCATAACCAAACTACAACTCAGTAACATACATATATCGCTGCAAAAAAACCCAAAGTACTATTTCTATAGAAACAAATGTTCTAACAAATAGTATTAAACTGATGATAGCAGATAAATAAGTTCTTACACTGTCATTTCTTTACCGAAATATTTCGCTAAAAATGAAAAAAAAAAAAAAAAAATAGCAAACGATATTTTAGTCACCAATAAAATCGTGAGTATATGATTATTATGTATCTTCTATTCTTCGATTTATCAGGACAACGGAAACTAATAAGATGCATTTTAGACAACGATAGTTGCTGTTCATTCTGGATTCCCAAACCCTCCGCTCTTTTGTGCATGCGTCGAGATGTGTTTATTTAGTAAAATAGGGGTGACAGGAAATTTTAAAATACTTTAGAGCAATTTTTATTTACTGTGAAGGATTTAAACATTAGAGGCTGAAGTGAAGATTAGTGTGCCCTCCCCCAGAGATTTTCGCCAACATGACAACCCAAAGGAACACTCTTCTGGCAACTGTAATGCTGTTTTGTTTATTACTTTTTACAATGGTTGTTGTACATAAACTACAACTATTTTACGAAAAATGTTAAATTAAAAATAAAAATATATCGATTAAAGATTTTAATTTTGTTCTTTATTATAATTAAAAGTGTTTTTTTTACAACAAATAAGATATTTCAGTTTTATTTTAATGTTCGTGCGAACAGAAAATATTTCTTTTTGAAATTTTTAATTGTCAGTATGCGCTTTAAAAAATCGTCCGAATTCTTACTTTACGAAATCGTCTGCATTCTTTCTTTAAAAATCTTCTGCAATGGAATTCTTCACAATTCTCGTAATTCTTTTGGTGTTCTAACGGTTGTTTCCCTTGATAAGTTGTTGTATCGGTAATTGTGCAAGAATGGTTGTCTGGTGAATGGGATAGCGGTAAGTGTTTCGAATCTGCAGAATGAATGAAGGGTGAATGGAATAATATATAATACTTACGAGTTGATGAAGCTAGGAAAGGATGTTTGTATGTACTATTCCTGTTATCCACACAGCCCTTATGTTCAATATGCTAGCTAAGCTACTAGGTTCCTGCACCGGCTCTAACGAAGCTGTAGGATGTTTTTAGTTAAAAAAATTCTGCCCGGTGCTTTCTGCAGATGCCGAAAGACATCGCGTGCTCTAAATTTTACTCTTTACACAACAGACCGGCGCAGTCGGTTTGAAAAACTTCTTCAAAATTGTTAAGCAACGATAGTGATACCAAAGATTAAAAAAATTAAATAAAAATCTCAGATACAGATTAAATAAACCTCAGATTAAAATAAAAATTACAATACTTATCAGTAAAGATCATAATTTTCATGCATAAAGTGGTAACCATAACTATTTGACAGAAGTGTTTATTTTTTCCGCCATCTTTATTGGCGACTTGGCTTCCTTGGCGCAGCAAGAGGCACACTAAATTTCACTTTTACCAAATCAGGAATAATAAATAGAAGATTTCTGTTCTTAAAATTTGGTAATTCTCTGTTTTTCAAAATAGTAAAAAAAATTTAGGTTAAAACACATTTTTTTAATGTTTGTTATTGATTTTTTGATAAGATTTTGAGATTAGCAACGGTAGATAATCTGTCATATTTAATTATATAATATAAAATATTTTTCGTACCAGCTTTGAAAGTTTTTTGCCTCTTGAACTAGCCATATAAGCAAACAATACACAATTCTGAGTTACAATAAAATAGTGCGATCAGAAACGACAAGACATTCACATACACGTGTAAAAAAGACAGAAGGGAAGAGTATCTTAATAGGGCATAAATCCAAGGTCAAAAAATGGAACTCTTGAAATGCGTTCATCTTTCCTGCACCTCACCCCTTAGCGAGCTAGAATTGTCTGAAAGTGGTAGTCTTGGCATACTGGAATGAACAATGATCAAGTTTCCTTCATTCAAATCCTATTAATGTTTTGAAATCAAAGAGATTAATAAAATCTTTCTGTAGATGGAATCACATCGTTCAGTTGCGTTTGATTTTCAAAATATTTAGAATAAGTCTAAAATACTAATATTAACATGAGTGACAAGTATATTATGTATCCATTAGATCCTATAGATATAAGCAATTTTGCACAAGATAAAAACTTCAAATCAACAGATTTCGCCCATGATTGCTACTATTGGATTGAATTTCTTTTTTATATCTTATTTAGAATGGATCATTGTACTTGATAAAGCACACAAATATGTATCACCATCACTTGGTTCCTTCCAAGTTAGATTGGATCTTAAGGGCCAAGTTAGATTAAATCCCAATTGAATCAATTGGGATTTTTGACAAATTAGAAGATGAATGAGAGAGATCTAAAAGGTAATCGGATGCTGCTGAAATGTTTAGATTCATATAAGATCATATGGTGAGTTTACTTTGGAAACAGGATATACTGAGCACCTCCTATTGTAAAATAACAACTCTGTATTGTTTTAACACTTTGAGAAAAAGGTTAAATTTTAATACTGAGTTCAGAACTATTTATATGCAAAATATGAATAAATATATTTTTAAGGGGCAAATTAATTAATAGATAATTCCAAAAATTACCATTTTCACATTACGCTATAATAAAAATAAACAGGAAATAAGCAAGAAATTATAAAGTGAAAAGATGCATAGTTTTTGATGCATCCTCGCTTAGCGTTTGTTCTGCTATTGTTTGGTACTTAATTTTTATTTCATGATGGGTTTCGGCACCAATATGTGAAGTATCAAATGTGTTTATGCCTCCTCGTTACTCAACAGATTCTAGTAAAAAAAGCAAGCGTAGGAAATAAAAGTGCTTATATTCAAGATATATTTACAAGAAAGTGAACAACATAGAGTTCAGACTGTTATATATTTATATCTCGTATTTATATTATTTTCCCGGTCTCTATATCATTAATCTATTGTAGCTGTTGCCATTCCTAATAAATTATATATTTCCTGCTTGTTTTCATTTTAAAATTAGCTTTATTCCAACTTGGAATCTGACAATTCAAATTTGATTTAACCCTTTCTAGGGCCGTGGGAAGTATGCTTCCCACCAAATTTATCAATCTTTGTATTAATTTATGTAGGTTGGCTTCAGTTCTGACAATTTTCCTAGAAAAACAGAAACTTAAATGCTTTAGTTCTTTATTTTACACAAAATTGTGTCTTGATTTGATACTTAATTATTAATGAATCAAATTTAATTTATCTAATAAGCTAAATGAATCCCTTTTCTTATTCTAATTTCAAGCCTAAAAATATTTTAACATAATATGACTAGAAAAAATGGCCCTTTAAAGGGTTAAGTAGAATTATGCCATGTGTGTTAAGGAATTTTTACGTTAGATATTTGTCTTTGACGTACTGATCACTTGATCATTTTCAGTCTCCTTCAGCTGTAAATATTCTGATCAATTTCTATCATTCGTAAGGAAATAGCCTCAGGAAACTCTGTCTAGTGTTGTGCGAAAATAAACTGGTTCTTAAATGAAAGTTGAGTTCCGAGTCACAACAGTAGCATCCGGGATGAAAGTATCATTTGATTGTCCAGTAATTTCAGCAGAAAATGCTGCATTCCTTTTGTGATCCGCTGTCAGTTGGGTTGATGACAAAAGGTTGGTGAAAAGCTATTCAAAATGCATATTCTCACGACAGGTTCAGTAAAAATAGATTCACGCCAAAGATCTTTATTTCGTAACTATCCTTCATGAATGCCATAAAAGGTATTTTTACCCAAATTCACAATTTTATGTGGGAAGAGGGGATAAAATATTTATTGAAAAGTATGCGAATAAATTTTGTTTAGACCACTCCCGCTGGTTTCATACACAAATGATAAAAGTAAGTCATCAGCAACCTATGGCATGATGACTTAACATGTGATCTCCGACTGTGTCTGATTAAGATATATGTGTTGCAATCGCAACTTTTTTTTTTTTAATTTAGAAAATTTGTTACCATTAAATTATGTCTCAAAATTATATTTCCTATTCCAATAACGAAGAAAAGTAAACCTTTTTGCGGTGCTGCCATCTGTTGTCATTTATCGATGTTGGTGTCGTATTTTTAAAAATTTGATTTTGTTTCATTCATAGCCAATTGAAAAATGTCCTTTTAATACAGCAAGTAATTTAATAATATTTATAGAATAATTGCTCTGAACAAATTCAGTTTATCTGTCCAAATCCAAGTATTCCAATCACTCGGAAACAAAAAAAAAAAAAAAAAAGGAATATCTCAGCGAACAAAATTTTCATTGTCTTTGTAATTATTACACTAATACGTTATAAGTGAATGTATTTTCTCTTTTATGAAATAACAGTTTTCTTCAACTATCAATTATTCTGGTTTGTCTCTGATACCTGGTTGATTCGAATAATCGAATTTCTAATGTAAGGTGTAATTAAGAGGTAGTTATTTTTAGGACGATTTTTGTTGATTAATACTAATACTTAACTAACTATCGCGACAAATTGGATGTAGTTGTGAAATTAGGATCCAATTAATATTGTATTGATTTTTAAACTCGCTATTCAAACTCATAGAATATTTCATGCGTTTGTTTTTTATTATTGAATTTATCTTCTTACTTTTATTCTTATAGTTATTTTTCTGTTTATATTTTTATTATTAAATTTATTCATTTCATTATTAATTTTAATTTTATTTTCAAAGCCGTCCAAAACCAAATCAACTGCAATTCGTTGCACATATGATCACTTAGACAGAAATGTAGAAAATAATTTTTTTTTCCAACTGCTTTGCGAAAACATTTGTATTTTAAAAATGTATTTTTAAATTGATTTATTGTTAATTGGAAATATTCAGTTGCAAAATGATAAAAGTATTTTTCCGCATCGCCTTACATTATACGTGTCATTTGATTTTATGCCATCTAACCAATTCTTTAAAATTGTAATATTTTTTTATATTGAATTACGTTTATTAAATGAATATTTTAATATGAATAGGTAGACTGCATGTACCAAATTGAAAATTAAGTTAAATTATGTAGTATTTTTCTCAAATCGTGAATGATTTTGTGGTGTGTGTGTGTGTGTTCAAACTTTTTTTTTCTAATGTCAGACAGAAAATATTTTTTAAATTTAAAAAAAACTCATAACCATTTTATAAATAATTTCATTTTTGTTATCTGACAATTTTTTTCTGTATAATTTTATTTCTTTTAGGATGCATAACTAATAAATCAGAAAAACGCTGATAAAAGTTGTAATTTTTATCAATAGATGGCAGCAGCATAGATATATTAATGAAATTCACCAAAACTAGGGAATCCAATTTCATATCTAACTAGCAAATTTTATTTCATAGCTTTATAGATTTTGTATTCTAATAAATGAAAACATTTATTTGAAAATTTTTAAAGTATGATGCGAGCATCATTGGACACTAACGATGCGGTAATAGTTCAGAAAGTTTCTTTTCAAAAAATACTTGCTTTTAATGTAGTAAATATTCGAGTTTTTAAAAATTTTAAATGAAAAAAAAATTATTTTCCAGCTTAATGTGTATTTAATATTTTTTTTATATATAAATATATATTTGAAACTTTAAAAAGCAAGCTATTTTCATAAACAGTATTAGAATATAATAGCATTTTGAACAAAAAAAACAAAAAAACATCATACACATACAATTGCAGTTATGCGTCTTGCAATAATCTGGAAGAAAATTGAAAATGTAGAAAAAAAATTCACGGAAAAATAATTTAAAATTTAAATATAAATAAAAGTACTTTTTGTATTTTCATTTATATTACAAAGATAAATCATATTACTTTGAAAATATCACAAAAAAATCAGGCACTATAAAATTGCATGCTTTCTATATTGTTACCTACTTTGCTTATTTCATAACCTGTCTACACACAAAAATTGTAGAATTGGACTTAAATTGGAATTTTTGAAGAATTGGACTTAAATAAAAAAGAGTGGAAGCAATTTTTAAATGCACTTCCCTTAATGTATTAAAAATTATTTTAAGTATTTCCTACTTTTTTTTTTAGTTTCTGACTCATGATTATAAATCTTACGAAATCTCGAAATTAATATTTCTGAAGTTCTCTAAAGATGGCGCCAGTTGCATGAGATCAAAATTTAATAAAATCAGTTAGTTAATTATTAATAAAGTATTTCGTCATGAAAAATCTACAAAAGTACAGAATCGGATCTCTAGCACACTAGCATAGAGAGTCAAAAATCAATTGCAAATTTCCGTTTTTACAAACATGAAACAAATGAATTAAAAGTGATTTAAAAATCTTATGGAATTTAATCATGAAATTTGAAACAATAGAGAACTGGTCATTGATGGTCCATGGTAAATCACGGACTCAAAACAGATTTTCTACAGAGTAATCATGTATATACAGCCACCTTTACTGTTAGACGACTTTAGACCATTTTAACAACACAACAATAATAAGGCGTTTTTCCATCAAGTCAAACGTTGGATTTTCGTCCCTAGTAATAAATATTGAACTGTAACATTATTCAACTATAAACGTATTATTTAATTATTTATTAACTAATTATTAACTAATTATTGATTCTTAAAATGCGCTGCAATAGAATTTATTGAAATACTTACAAGCTAATAAATATTATTTTTTATTCTTTTTGCATAATTTAAATGCTTTGTTGATTTAAATAAAATTATATTTCAAATTATTTTACTTCAGCTTATATACTAGCCATATCAATGTGTAAATGCGTATTTATAAGAAATACATCAATTTTCCTTTTTTAGTAAATCCGTGATACAGTATATGCGAGATATCGGACGCCACTAACATTCCCAGAACGATAAATAATCACCTGCTGAACATTGAATACATCAATCAATGTGAAGTTTGCATTCCACAAATGTTGATGTATACCAGTTTTATGAACCGTGACTCTACGTGCTATGTCTATAGGCCATAAAAGAGATTATTTTCTTAAACATGCTTGCCGCTGAGGACAAGACTTGGATTTTGTATCAAAATATACACCAAAAAGGCATTTGGTCTAAGGGCAATAAACTTTCAATTGTCCACCGGTATTTCACTCGAAGAAAGTTATTTTGTCTACTTGGTAGGACTAGATATATGTAGTCTGCTATGAGTTTGTAGCCTATACAAATCATATAGTCTTTGTTCCGACAACATTATGTAGATTGAGAATGAAAACATTAGTATTAAAATAGTTTTAAAAATAATAATGTTTAAAAAACAAAGTATGTTTTTGAAAAGTTATTTTTAAACAGATGAAAAATTATATTTTATAATGTTGCAACCGCTATATTCTTTTGATGACCTGGACGTGATAACGTTAATTAGTAGTAGGAAAAATACCGAGATTCAGGAAATCAATTAAGTCGTGTTAATTCTTAAAAAACTTTGAAATACAGTGGAAAGATTCCGCCTTTCTATATAGATAAGTCTGAAATGTGATTTTATCAAATAGCAGGATTTAAAATTTATAATTAAAATTAATAAAATAACTAACTAATTTAACTCCATTTTTTCACAAATGGAACCCGAATATGTAGACATTATTTGGGGCATAATTGATAAGGTTGAAAATCAATATTCATTGGTAAAGGATTGTTTATTAAAGGATTTTAAAGGAAGTGAAACCAAATTAATTAGACTTTTCTTTGGCATTGAAATTGGCAACATGAAGACAAGACATCTATGTCTTCCCCAATATAAAGCCATCAGTTCTGTAAGGTACTTCAATTAGCTCAATAAACTGAGCTGTTACTGTTTCATTGAGACGTTCTATCGTATCTTTAATCATTCCAGATTATTCTTCCCAGATAGCAGGGGTCGCAGTGGCCTAATGATAAGGTCTTGGCTTCGTGATCGGGGGACACCAATTTCGAAATACGATTCCACGAAGAACTATTTTGTAAGTGGTTGCACATTAAATCCGTCGGGCCAAACGTCCTCCCTTGGGTGTGGTGAGAAAATATGGCGTGGGGATGCGAGTTCAGGTGTCTTCCTCGTCATCTGAATCGTAAGGAAATATTTGTTAAAGAACCCCAATAATTTTGGTAAAATTAAATGAGTCTCATTCAAAAATTGAAGAAGATCGTAGACCAGTACAGCTTATATATATTGCAATAAATAGACCTTAAACAACAAATTACTACAACTTTTGGGGGTTCACATTTTTTAAAAAGAAATACTTGATTTTATAAAAAAGAAAGTTACTGTAGTAATATTTAAACAGCTGGTTTTTTCTTTTAAAAGTATACTCAAGGGGATTCCACTTTTAAAAGAAAAAAAATTCCAAATTGAGCAGGCGAAACAATAGAGAAAAAGTGGATATCACATTGGAGGTAATGATTTGGAAAGGAAATTGGGAGAGGACAATACTGAAAGACAAAAAAGAAAATTCAATTTGGAGGAAATGGCTCAATTTAGATTGCCTAGCAATTTTGCCTTCAAGGCAAAAGGTATTCCATTTAAAAACAGACTTGAAGGTGATTCTCTAATGGCTGTGCAAGCTTCGAAGGTTGAAAAAATACTGCAGCATTTTTTTAAACCCAGTGTAAAAGTTTTATGTCATTGCGTTTTTACTTCTCGTATAAAAAGTACAGAGAAAGTATAAAAATCGCCAAAAGATTCGAGCTTAAAAGATGGATATTATTGTTCTTAATATTATTTTGGTTTATTCAGAGTTTTGTTTTGCATATCGATAATCGATATTCTGTGCAATAAATCTATATATTTAAGACAAAAGTTTCTACACTTCGTAAAGTTCTTTTTGAAGCCTTTAGATGCGTATAAAAGAAGTTTTATACCATTTAATGATTATGCAGTAGCTCCCATCTATAAATGTACAAGCTATTTGAATATTCCGTGTCAGAAGATTTCATGTCAGATGTTATCGTTTGGGAATTAATGATAGTTTTACATTTCATTTAACAATAAATTGAAAATTAATTAAGAATTATTATATGACAATGCAATTTCCTTTTCTTCCCAAAGACAATTTAATAAGCTGAATTAACCCTTTAAAGGGCCATTTTTTTCTAGTTATATTATGTTTAAATATTTTTAGGCTTGAAATTAGAATAAGAAAAGGGATTCATTTAGCTTATTAGATAAATTTAATTTGATTCATTAATTAATTTGGTTAATTAATAATTAAGAAACAAATCAAGACACATCATTTTATGTAAGATAAAGAACTGCAGTATCTAAGTTCTGTCTTTCTAAAAAGATTTGTCAGAACTGATACCAACCTACATAATTTCATACAAAGACTGATAAATTTGGTGGGAAGCATACTTCCCACGGCCCTAGAAAGGGTCAATGACATAGCATCTTCTTACTGTCACTTTCGAAAATATTTGAGCCCCCTGAAAAACGTTACGAATTTCTGCGATATTTCTATCATTATTTTTTGAATATAATTTTTTAAGGTAGAAAATTATGTATCTTTTAATTATAAGTGAATCTCAGATTTTATACATATAAATTAAAACTTGAGATTTCATATTTTATTTGGGAGTGCATCTTGATACCTCACAAACTGTTGAAGTGCTTAAGAAAAACATATAAAAATCAAATTTATTTAAAACAATTTAATATTTTTTTCTACATAATATTGTAATTAAAAATTTAATTTGATATCTTCATATTTTTTTTATTTTGGTATTCGAATTAAATCTCACATTATAAAACAGCGAGAGACCTTAACCCATTAAAAATAACTCCAAAAGTGCACATTTAAAAAAAAATTGAGATAAAATACAAATCTATTCAGAACTTTTGAAACAAATGAGTGTTGTCCCCCTCCCCCTCCTCTCCACTGAATTGAAATCATTGAACGAATTTAAGAAACGTTACGAAATTCAAAATGCATTCTAATAATTATTACAGATTTATCAACTCTTTCCTAATAAAGATAAATATAAGCTATGTCAAGAATTTTTTTCATTAAATTTAGGTAATTTTTATCTGATTGAAATGGACTAGCCTATATTTTTTTTTATATCGCCATAAAAATACCAAAATGTCTTTAGCATCTTTATTATCTTGAGCTTTGTCAAAGTGAATACAATCAGGCTGCTATGGCTAATTAACTGTTTAAAATATAAGCGAATTTTTCTTTTTTATGAAAGAATTCATATGTTTTTTTCTAAGTCTTCATAGATTAGATTTATTCAATGTTACCATATTGTACATTTTAGCAGCCCTCTTGTTGTTCTGGGGATTCGGAATTCATTGGCGATATGAAAGTGTACCGATTAATGAATTTCGATACAAGACCTTCTATGCTTTAAATGTCGATATACGATACGCTTATACGATATACTTTTTCCCTGGCTGACTTCGGAACCGGGGATCGTACTTTTCTGTTCGTATCCCAAGGTAGTGTTAACTGAGCTTCTTTCAATTCAAAATTTAATTAGTTCATCACAGAACATAGGCCACAAGTTCGGCGAGCGATTGGCATTTGTGGTGATGAAAATTATCCAGACCATTAAGTAATTGTTTACCTTATAACAAAAAATCTTTCATTTCATCAAGTTCAGCATAGGAAATTCATCAAACGGGTGTCAAAATGGTGCTCAAAATAGAAAATTCGAGGCACGTATAATGAAGGTCATGAAATTTCCACATAAATGAGAGCAGGATATCAACATTGACTAAGGATGACTTTAGATGTTTTCATTATTACTCGGACGTTCAAGACTTCAGTGCGTGTTATGTTTCAGCCTATCTTTTTCTTGCTTGTATCCTAGATTCTTTTTTATTCCGAAAGTGCTGTTTATCTTAAACCTAAACACTAAAAAAAAATAAAAAATAAGCCTTATCAGGTCGGTACCCTCCTAATGGTTTAATGATAAAAATAATAAAATTTTCTCATAAGAATTATGTTAAAAAGGTGTTCTCAAATTGTGGAATCCTTAGTTGATGTAAAAACTATTCTTTTCTTTGGAAAATAGGTTCCGAAATTCTTGTCGAAAAGCATCGAAATAAAGAAATAAAAGGAAGGTGATAAGTCTTCTGCAGGGTAGGTGATTTATAACGTTTTTAGGGGAATTTTATGAACGTTTATGGAGAACATTTTGTTGCATAAAGCATAACACAAATATTTTTAACTCCACGGTATTAGTGGAATTCTTGTGCTGAAATATAGTCGATTCTCCACTTACTGGTAATATCTATTTATCGAATTCTTTTGTTGTCTTCATTCTATATTTATGGAGTCCTGTCTTTTTAATAAAAAAGTGAGTTTCTATATATCGAATAAAATTTCTGTATATCGAATTTCTGAACTACAGTATGAATCTTTTACTATATTTAAGTGGCAACATTATTTTCCTTCGTAAGTGGAATATAAATTAAATAGAGAAATTTTTTTGTTGATATTGCAATAGAAAAAAAAAAAAAACGGAAAACCAGAAGAGCAAACAAAAGAGTACTATTCCCTTGACTATATTATTTAACTTTTATTCTATTAATCTCTTTTTCTAACTTGTTGATAGATTTTTACTTTAAATTCTATTTATGATTAGATGTCTGATACCAAGTAGATAAATGAAAGGCTATTTATATAATATTACCTATAAAATACAATATCCGTTTTCCACAATTTCACAGAATCACCAATAATTATTTTTGAAATCATGCAAGTTTATTAACTGTAAAAGCAATTTCTCTAAAACATAAGGTGATTTGATGAATGAGATTTGATATATAGTCTTTATATCGAAATAGTAAAACGAGAAAGTTAATTTTAAACGAGAACGTTAACTTTTTGTTATTTATTTATCCTTAAATTCACTTGATAGTGCATATGTGAATTTAATAAATCAGAAATGAAGGTCTGGGTCCCCCCCCCCCGGTTTTGCTGCACAGGATACGGGTAAATGCTGATACTCACTTGCACTCAGATGCTTTAGAACCTGATACAGCCGGTAACCGATTCTTTTGCTGTCGCGATGAAACCGAATACTCGGTTGATATCGGTTCTCGTACTTGCACCAAAACCCTTAACCGATACTGATACGAATATGATACCAAATTTAGATTTCACCTCTTGAAGAGATTTTGTTGACGATGTGGTTGATAGTGATGGACGAGTAAATGAGAAGAGCAAAGGAAAGACTTTGTTGATATAAATAGAATAGGAGAAAGCGGGAACTCTTCAGTAGTATGTGAACTCTTACATGGATGAAAGACAGAAATGCCTGGGGATAAATTCTCTCTCTCTCTCTCTCTCTCTCTCTATATATATATATATATATATATATATATATATATGTAACATATTATTTTGATTAAAGCAGAAAGCAGGTTTGAAAACACAGACGAGACGTTGTGTTTTTAATATCGTTTTATTCTCTCTCGGGAAACATGCATGATTTATTTACAAGAAGGCGCAGCGTGGTACAAAAGCAGAAGTAAGGAAAGGGGCGAAACAAATGATCACTAGTCTTATATAACATGTGATTTCCGGCCACGCACTGATTGAATACATGTGTTGACTTTTGACAAGGGCAACGAAGGGATCACTTTCATTTGATTCGTAGAATTGATTGCGCAGTAATTTTTACACAGCTTCATACGTAAAATGGTATCAAGAAATAAGAGAATGAAATTACTATGGGCTAAATTAAGATAAAGCTTTGGACTGGACTAGACTAGACTATACAGACCTATCACTATGAACATACTTAATTTAAAAATGCATAGGCCTGATACTTTGTATAAGTATAATATATTATCATGAGAATAAAAACGAATGAAGAGAGAAAATTATAAATGGTGTCCAAAAACAGAAGCTGAGTACCTGATACTCTGAGTGTGTATCAGTTTTGTGTAGCTGATACTTTTGAATCTGATACAATGTATCAAGTTGAATCGGATAACGGGTTTTTCCCTTATCTGTATGTATCAGAACGTGGTAATTACGTACATTAAATTTAGTGTGTGGTCTTCACTCTAAAACTGTATATCCGTTAAAAATTTTGGATCCAAATTTACGAAAGATTGATATCTAAATTAATATACGAATTTCTTTGCTATATTGCGAAAGTAAACACAGAATGGAAAGTATACTAGAAAGTTGAGGGGAAATCATTCCCATTGGTTTTGTGCTCCTCTATGCACTGAAAAATGCATATTAACACTTTGCATTCGAAAAAGTAATTCGATGCATAATTATTCAGCCAATACAGAGACCTGTTTATTTCTCCAAAAATAGATAAATATATAATTGTTTTAGGTTAAATTTCTCCAAAAAAAAATTACTCTACATGTTCTTAACCACTTTGTAAGCATTTTTAACAATCAAAAATTTTTTTAAAAGTTAATAAAACGTCAAAACGATGCCCTATTTTAAATAGTGCCTGAGAGGAGATATCTGAGTGCAAAGAATTAAAATGCGATTGCAGTAGGTTGATGTTGTCTTCCCATTCAAAAATTCTAACCAATGGATTTTACTAATACTTCTTCTTATGTACAATCGAGCACCACGTCACCACTGAGCAAAGCAGCATTAACAGGATTGGATTTTACTGATGCTGAGAGGAAAATACTATATCTAACATAGTTACATATTAAATGTGAATGAACTAAGAACATGTAATAAAAGTAAATCTGCAATTTAATAACAAAAATGAGATGAAAAAAATTAGCTTTAATGAGTAAGAAGAATATATCACCTAACGAGTTTTCATGCATCGACAATTCGATTTCGCACGGACGCCATATTGGTGAAATAAGATATCAAGTCTTTTCAAAATTAGCTATAAATGAACCGTCTAGATTGATTTATAACTGATTCTACGATAAATAAATTTGCTTCTAGATCTTTCTATTATTCTTTGAGTGATTAGCATCGTAAGATTCAATTTCCTCAAGTGCCTCATTTTCGTTATTTTCTAGATTATTGAAGAACCTTTTGAGAAGTCTTTTGTGGAAGTTATTTGCTGTTTTTAACAGGAAGGTTTTTATTTAGAATTCTATAGAAAGACTAGCTGTTGCTATAGTTCTCCTGACAATACTTCGAGAAAATTTCTTTAGTCCTTCACCGATCCTGGTTTCTACAGCCCAAAATCACCCTTAGTTCAAAAATTTAGATGCGTACAACGCTTTGCCCATGTTATCTTGTGAAAAAGATAACTAGAGCAATTTTGTTTGGATTTTAACTGGTTTGGACTATGTTGTTAGAAATGTAAAACTCTCAAACGAGTTCGTAAATGTCCGATCTAGCTCAAAGGGAGTGGAAATGGCGGGGGTGGAAATTTTCATTCTACTATAACTTCCTTAATATTAAAGATAGAAAAATAAATCCAATGGGCCAAATTAGCGCTTCTTTAAGGCAAACAACTTTTGTATTTAAAGTTTCCCGATGACTACAATATCTTAGAAATGAGGGGCTGAAATGTGATTTTCAAGTCCTATTATTGACTGTTTCTAACATCCACAGTTTATGTTGCCAGATAGTAACTTAGATAGTAAATGAATCGACCTTTGCCTTCTAATTTGATGAGAGATTTTTTTATCAATATTCCCGACAAACCGTGGCATGCTGTTGGGAATATTGATAATAAAAAGGTCTGTCGTAAATTTACCATGTTTTCATGAACATTTGCTCTTGAATCATAAAATCACAATGATGTGGCTTATTGTTTTGTTTTGATGTTCTTTTGACTCTTTTATGTCAATTGAAACGCAGTTAACTCTTTTGATTCTTCCCCATGCCATGTGCAATGTTTGTTTTTGACTTTTTTTTACCACTCTACTTATTTCCTAACATTAAAAAAGCGACCTTGCGCCGTGACTGTTCTGCTCATACAGCAGGAAATTCCGCAGTTGATGCCAAAAATGAAAAGTTTCGCCCCGCCTGAAAGTCTGTTTTACTCGCCACAATTCAAGTGTCGGACAAAAGAGTTGTATCCTCTCTGAGAGAGGTGTGTTTGTCGTCTGTTCCCCTGTTTTATTCGAAAAGCAAACAGTTCGGACGGAAGCATTGAAGGTTGTTCCATTGTAAATGCATTCCAAAAAGCGATGGCAGTGTACATGTTGCTCTTCACCCACTGAGTTAATGGGGCTGGAATGCAAATTCGTGGAATCGTTAAATTGCTTTTTGGCGACTGTAATGAATTTTACAAAAGAAATGTTTACTAAAAATATAAAGTATCTGATACAAACTAAAATGAATGCATCAAGTTAGAAAAACGGTAGTCATAAACTTCCAGTTAGAATAAATTCTTTAAACGAAATAAATATTTACATTTTAACGTGTTTCAGCCAATGCATGCATGTACTTTTGAAAAATTACTATCTATAACTTTTCTGTATTTCTTCGGGCACATTTGTCATATTTAACCTCTTGCACTCGGATGGGGCCTCTCAGTCATCATCATTTAGACGTTTTATTTATTTTTCAGTTTTTTATTATTAAATAAATAAATATAGCTACAGAATGATAAAAAGATGCAAATTGATTTTTAGAGGAAATTCAACTTGAGACAATTATGTATATTTATTTTTTGGGACAATAAGCAAGTACTTGTATAAAGTGAATAATTTTGCTTCGGATTACTTTTCCATCAGCAAAGGATTAAAATAATATTCCTGATTCTCTAACATTTTAAAAAAGGCTCCTCTTTTCTGTGACCAAGATTTTTTCATTTATGATGAATAGAAATTCAAAATTTTAAACCAATGAATGGCCAAAGTAATCACTGAAATAGTTTAAATCAGCGAAAATGGTTCGATTCGAATTTTTGTGACTTTTAATAGCAGAAAAGTTGAACTTATTTTTGTTCAAAATATTAGAATACCAAGAATATTGCATTTCTTAAAATATGATTAAAAAAAAGAAAGGTCTGCTTAAAAATTTCGTACTTGTTTTTCATTACTACATTTATTGACTGAAACAATAAAAAATAACATTCTTTTACCAGTTAGCAGTTTCAACCTCTTGCATATCAAAATTGTGTCGCAAAAATGTAGAGATGACGAATATAATCGTCAAACACAGAATATGTGTAATATGAAATTATGTTGTAATGAATGGACTTTTATTTTTTATTTCAATAATCACATTTATTTATTTATTTAAACTCATTTTTTGCATATGAACGGAAAGAAACTTAAAAAATTAATACAATACAGCAATACATTTAAGAAAAACAATTCATATCATATGTGGGTTTCTTTATAATAATGATTAATAATCTTTTAATTCTTCCTTTGATTTCGATTTTGGTTTCAACATATTTAAAACATCATGAAATTTATAAATATGTTTGACTTTTTACTGGAATTGTCATTCGAACTGCAAATTGTCACTACTTATTAATCTTGACGAACAAACTCGTCATAACACAAAATGTTGTCCTTTTTCTACGACGAGTATACTCGTTAAAAGCAGCAAATTGATTAAATTAACTTGAGAATTTCGTCATCTAAAAGCATATCACTACTTATTAATCTTGACGAATAAACTCGTCATAACACAAAATGTTGTACTTTTTCTACGACGAGTATACTCGTTAAAAGCAGCAAATTGATTAAATTATCTTGAGAATTTCGTCATCTAAAAGCATATACTTATTTTCAACAGTTTAAAAACCAGCTAAGAGGCCCAAGATTAAAGAAGTAGTCACATATAATTTAACATTTTTATGTGAAAGGATTGATTGAAGACGAGAAACATAATTTTTAATTTTTTCACATAATTAACAACCCTACAAAAATACGCTTTTTCATACAATAATATCGCATGCATCTGTTGATTAATGAAGCTAAAATGTTAATATCATGATTGCTCACTTCTCCTTCCAGAATTGAAATAAACTGTGACAGAAGTGATAAGTTCCTTGAAATAGGTAATCAGCGCAAATGATTAATACGAACAAAATTTTCTTTTGTTGCCATCGCCTTCTCCCACAAAACAAAAGTTTATTAACAAGAGGCGGAATCGCGAAAAGTGACACTTCACAAAACCACATCCATTTTGCGACGGAAATGGGTTCCATCTATTCAAGTTTTTTTAACGTGTCGTTTGTCGGATCGCTTTGAAAGTCGGTGTCGTTCGAAGAGAACATCTCTGTTCCGAGGCACAGGAAGCGGATGGGGCTGCACAAAGGGTGGCCGATGGGTGCTCTCAGGAAAGGGTTGACCTTTTTTGAGCAGATGATGATAGAGATATCTGAGGTGTCATTGTCTTTTGGCGTGGGCGTGGCGATGCGGGGGAGGTTATTCATTCCGGAAAAATCTCATTGCGTTTTGTGAGCGATTCGGTGGAATGTTGCTTCCCGTGGTGAAATTCTAAATGTTCGAACGTGTACTTTTGTCCTAAAAGAATATTTTTGGCAGGTTAATTCCTAGGAATGCTTAAACTGTTTTGATAGATTTACAGTCGATTCTCTCGCAGCTCAATTTTTTTAATAAGGTGGATTTCAAGAGGTGCGATTGAACTCTTAGATTATTTAAGAAGCCTGATTTTTATTTTGGAAGCGTTTTTTTCAGCAAAAATATGTTAGATAGGCTTTATTAAAATATTCCTATTTGATCTTCATCGTATGATGTGGAGGGAGGGAATTTAGAACATTAGAAATTTGTCTGCCATTAGTAATACTAGCTAAAAACGTTTAGAATCGCTAACTTTGGAGGTGAAAGAAGAAAAAAAAAGCTTACAAAAGTGTGTGTGTGTGTATATGTAATGATATTTTAAAATCTTGTTTAAAACCTAATTAATTTCCTTATTCTTATCTTAATTTAGCCTATATTTTCATTCTAAAATGTTTTCTTACTTCCTGATCCAATTCCTACTTTTTATTTAATTAAGTCTACATGTTCTCTATAAAATAGCTCACTTTATCATTTTCTCACCTCCAAGTGAAGGGATAAAAATCCTTAATGTTTACAGCATTCTTTTAAAGATACCTAAATTTCCCTTTCCTAAGACTACGCGTGTCAAAGAAATCTATCAAAATCCCATAGCAAAACCACTGTAGGGAAAAATTTTGCTCTTATGTCGCGATGTAGATAAATGCATCGCAAATCGCTTTCTTTGTATGTAAATAATGCCTCCAATGGTGAAATAACTCGAAGTTTTAAAATTTCAGAAGTTTCTTGTTCTCAGCCACGCATCTGCTGAAATATGTTATGTAGATTTTTTACACAGAATACCTATATAAATTAACAACTGTTCTAAGGTGCCAAACGTCGTTTGCGAAGTAGAATCCGACGCATGATATATAAAGTTTCGATTTTTTTTTTTTTTTTTTTTTTCATAGCTTCTACTGAGCTTTGAATCATATGGACAATATTTAATGAGCTTCAAAATTGGTAAAAAGCCATGAGTGTTTCTGTTTTATTTCATGAGATGTGAGTTGATAATCTAAGGATTAATAAAACATCTAAACATGCTGTATACATACACTAGGGCAGATGATCTGATGGTGAGTATACCATATATATTTGTCATGTCGATTTTTAGTGTATTTGTTCCACAATATTCATAATTATATTCTCCATATAACTATTACCAATTAAGAGAATTAAATAACAGAAATAGTGTTCTACCCTTTCTTACAAGGCAATATTTTGATAAAACTATTTTTCTTATGGCACGATTTAACTGTCAGTTGTGCGTACCATTACGCATAATACCTTTCAAAAAGTGAATCAAACTTTTATGTCCTTAAATATTGTATCTTGACATACGTATTCAGTTGCAAAGTTCCATTAAATAATGTGGTTGGTTTTAATGAAGACACTTTGACATCTGTGAAGTTGAATATAATTTTGATAAGGCCCCTTTAACATTATAATAACACTTTGTAAAATGTTTTTCTTACTTTTGTTTACGCACGGAGTTCCACTTTTTTTATCTAAAAAATTTGCAGATATATATTTCTAAATTTAGAGGTGCTTATCAAAATTTAGATGGATGCATTTATTTTCTAAATGCAAATTTATTCAATGCAGAAAAATTATTATATGCACATATTTGTCAAGTTGTATATCATCTACTTATCATGAAAAAAATTTGCTAATCATGCATAACATTCTTCATTTTGATTGGTCAGCAGTTATAACTTCAACATTATAAGGAAAAGGAGAAAATTTGAAGAATTGAGCATATAAGATATTTCTGAAAAGTATTTCAATACTGTACTTGAAAATAAAATTATTTTGCTCATATTTATGTGCGTGATATTAAGCTTTCTTAAAGAGTTGCATATTTCAGAAACGATGAATGTTTTGAAATACTGTTGATGTATGCTATATGTATTCATAATGCTAGTCTAACTGCACCTGTATACTTCGTATTCGGCGTTTAAAAAAAAGGGGGGGGGGGGAGTTTTTTAAAAAAAAAGGGGGGGGGGATTTTTTTAAAAAAAAAGGAGCTGCGTTTGTTAATACCCGAATTAGATATTCAATCAGAAATAGTTCAAAATACTCTTCCTAGAAAAAGTTTCAAAATCCATACATGGATCTTCAGAACTAACAATCCAAAAGAACATTTCCTGAAATCTCCATCTACATACACTCTTATGAAAGAATTTGTTATTGATAATTTAATGACAGACAGGAATTTAGCTAAAAAGTCTCAAAAATCGCGATTGATAAGACAATGCTTTTTTTCCAAAAAACATGCAAGATTTTTGATCCAATCAGTTGTTTCCAGAAAATAATTCCCAATGACGAACAGCTTGTTCCAAAAAGCTTTTGTTTCTTCTCTCCCTCTCCCCCACTTTCACCTTTTTAGCATACAAAACATGGCAAAAGAATGTCTGCTGTAGTGATTTGTAGGCCTTTTTTTTAACTGAAACCGGAAAAATCACTCTCTCTTTTTCTTCTACTACTTATATGTCTTGCAAAAAAAGAGAAAAAGAATTCACTTTCTTCCAGTGACTCCAAGATGGAAACTTCTGATTAAACAGCTGTTGCATTTGTGCTTAAACCTTATGTAATGTTTATTTTCTACATGATGTAAAAACAAATATTACACAGAGGTTGTTCACATGTTTATTGAACGAATTTTACATAATATAAATGATGAAAATAAAAATTATTGCACTTGAAATGCTCTATTTGCACATTTTTGTTGTTAATTCTCATCGTACATTTCATTCAGAATAATGATGCTATTAGTAAAATTAGCCTGTATCTTTTCAGTATTTTTCTAATGCTTTCCATATCTCGTGATCCACCAATTTTGACAGTAATTGCTTTTATAACACCTTCTGGCATCAAAAGCTTACTAAAAGGAATCAAAAGCTTACTACTTTATATGCGAGTCTGCTGGGCTAAGAAAGTAGTATGAATGCCCAGAGTGCTTTAATTTTTATTACTCTCAGCAGTTTATCACTCATTTTTAACTAACAAATAATATTAAAAATTTGGAACTTAGTTTTTGCATTGTGTTGCCATAAACAAAGAAAATAAAGGAAATTAATATTTTTTTAGGCTTAAATAATATTTTGCTAAATAATGTATCAACTTGTTGCCATTTACCGAAAATATGTTAAATAAATGGTGGTAAAGGACTTAAAATTATGAAATTACTTCAATATGTTATTTTTTGTCATTTTTTTGGAGGGAAAATGGAACAATAAGTTATCAACCGATTTTGATTGAAAAAAAATATTACTCATAAAAAGTTTTGTTTTGAGTAGTTAACTCTATAGTAAGCATACAGGAAAAAAAAATCCTAAAGTTTAAAAACTGATGGAAAACCAGGTTTGGCCGATTTTTATAGCCTTTAAAACTTATGCAAGAGCAGAATATATCAATCATTTTTATATTTTTATCCCTTCACTTCATTTCTCTCCGATTTCCAACATTTATGTTGTAATGTATGATATGTAATGTATGATATGTATGATAATATGTATGATAATGTATGATATGTATGATAATGTATGATATGTAATGTATGATACGCCCACTATCAATACTCTTCACTCCGTATTTTCGATTGCATTGAATTGCTACGATATTGAAGCAACATTTTGGGGGAGCAAAACGGTCGTTCTAGTCTTACTGAAACCCGTAATTGTAGACTTGCTTTTGCTACGATTTTTAGAAAAAGTGTTTAGAAAAAGTGTAGTGAAAATTTTCTTTTCCTTTATGTTAATAAAAATAATCTGAGAAGCAAAATTTGAAATGACGTTACTTTGTCTGTCTTCTTATGAAATATATTTTGAGTATTTAAAGTACCATTTCGTTCTTAACATATGTTTGATGATCATAACTTCAATAAACAATACTTGTACATTTCGCCCAACATCCCCCCCCTCCAACGCATAGAACGATCTTTGCATATTCATCAAAGTGACAATTCAGGCATGTTATTAGATTCGAGATTAAATCAAACAGTTCGTTTCCTCATTAAAAAAAAGTCACGGATGTTTGACTTTTCAAGGTCAAACTTTTAATAAGCATCAGAAATCTTATTATATAGTATTAATTGCGGCTCCACTACTTGGGAAATGAATACCTATATTTTATAGTTAAAAAAAATCCTAGTTAAGTTAACGACTATGGTCCAGTGGTTTAGCTAACTATCAAGAAACACGCATTGGTCAGTGATCTATTGACACCGCATAGAATTGGTGACATAAAACTGATCTGGGGTAGGCTTTGACATAGACACGAGTATAAATATTTTTGTCTTCATGAATATGTAAGACATTGTAGATACATTTATCTGTGTTAGTATTCGATTTATAAAAAGAAAATGAGTTTTCTGTTTTTGTTCTCTTCACTAGACCCATAACTAGGAATTTGAGATCAAATGGTTCAATAAGAATGCTTAGATAATAAAGTAATTTAGATGTAAAAAAGACCTTTTTTTCTCTGACTAAAGCGCTGAAAATGTGAGAAGAGAAAACTGAAATAAAATCAGTATAATAAATCTATAAGCAGTCTTCAATGGTTCTCTTTAAGTCAGTGGTGTTCCTGGAATACAATTGATGATGATGATATACCATGTTCGCGTTAACACGGAAAGGGGGCGCAGTAGCTTCTGAGGGTAAAGACCCCTGAGCACCCGAGGGCACAAGACTAATTTCTAGCTCATATGAAGATGAAACTCACCCATTCGCTTGCACAACCCTTTTTTACAGGGGGGCACATTCACACACCTCACAGATAGAACACAGATGAAGAACAACCATGCCCCAACCGGGACTCGAACCCAGGACGCCAAGGTCACGGGGAAGACGCGTTACCCCTATGCCAAGACGCCGGCCCTGGAATACAATTCAAATGGCCTATTAGATGAGATAACCTCGCTAACTTCCATGACTTTTTTATGCTACTATGTAAGAATTCATGGGGAGTATTCAAATAATTGCACATAATATGGATAATTTACAAATAATATGTTTGTTAGTTTAGTTATCTTGATATTATTGACCCCCCTGCCAAACGACAACTCGAATGCGTGCATGAGAAATCAATGAATAAATAAGCGGAATTCCACTTCCCCTAGCGGTAAAGCAATGAAAGTTAATCTATGTCATTCTCTGGAGGGGTAGATGCATTGACTAGTAAGACCTTATTCACCTGATCTTAAATCCCGTGTTACTATTAAACCAACCTCCAGTCAGTCAGATTTGTTTGTCTCGACTTTTAGAAATAAGTAAACGCGACAATTCAAAAACGCATTGATTTAAATATATCAAATTTTGTATGGGAATTTGTGACTACAAGTGTAGCTTTATGTGAAATTTTTGTTTTAAGCGATTGAGAAAAACGTGTCTAAAACACAAATTCGATTTTTAAATGATGTTAGCACATACCAGATTAATTCCTAAATATCTCGCCAAGGATGGCACGACAGAGTCAGTAAAAATATTAAATTGGCGCCATAAGTTAATATTTCGTAACTATAGGACAGCAGTGTTGTGTAAGTCGTTCTTTGGCATAAGTTTATTAGAAAGTATGCGAGAAAGTTTCAGGGAGACCAATCCAGCTGGGATTTTTTATGTTGAGTAGGTGTCATTTAACCATAAACCTTATCAATTCTCGGAGGATTACTTATTACTGCTAAACTACCTTCTTCAAAATTTTCAATTCCCAAAAGGCCATCTGTTTTAACAATACAGTTTCAATTCTGTCAATTCCGAGTATCCAATAACAGCAACTATTTAAATTCCAGACCCTTTCCCTTAGCTACTGTAACATCGACAAATTAGCCATCAGTTTACATAGCTGCTCTGTCTGAGGGCTCGGATGTGACCACAGCTTAGCCGCATTCCCTATGTTCTATGTCTAGACCAATTAAAATTACATCGGCTTAACGGGGAGGGATGGGTGGTTTGATAGGAAGACTTGCGTGTTTGCCAGAGGAAGTGTGATTCTCCAAATGAATGCAGTTGTGTGGATTCAGCGGCAGCTGAACACCCCAAACGTTTCCAGAACGCGTCTGGATATCTGTGTGTTCAATCCATTTCCAGAAGAAGCGTCAGTTGAATCAGCTTCGCTTTGCGCTCCCATTTTTCGACGGAAGGCGACCGCTTGTTCAGGCTATTTTTCAAAAAAGTTTCCGGGAGCTGAGAGTTGCAGTAAATGTGTGGTGCACGATATTGCACTGTAGCAAAAGAAAAATTATTTGTTTTTTATTGTTATAAGGAATTATTTGATTCAGAATTAAACTTCATTAAGTCGTAACGAGATTATAATGAGCATTTTTTTTTAAAGTATTTTACTTAACACTGAAACTTTTCTGCAGCCTGCATGAAACTGCATAAAATTCTAACTCATTCTAAAGGTGTCCCAAAATTAACGTAAGGTTTGAAATTGCCACCATTTGTGCAGTAAAGTGTCCTATTCTATTAAAAAATTAACAATCCTGTTAAAAAAAATTTGACAGCTGATAATTTAGGGTCAGTAAAAATGAAGCGTTACACGATAGAACAACGTGTTAACGCAAGATTTGCATTAAATAAAAAACACAAAATTATTTTCCTTAAATTGTTATATTTTTATTGAATGGTAAAGTACATGGGACTCAATGCACTCTTTTGTCGAAATTTTCGATGAGACCATTTTAGATAAATGTTGCTGAATTTAGTTGATGCAGCGTTGAATTTCCTCCTTCAATTCAAGCATGTTTGTGGGCTTGTTGCCATAGACATTTGACTTCAAATAAGTCGATAAAAAGAAATTCAATGGTGTTAAATCAAACGATCTAGAGGGCCAGTTTTCAAAGTTTCGTACTGTGGTTGCCATACTTTCATTATTTTTGAAATATTGTTCAACAATGAAAACACTTTGTTCTACCGTGTAATACTAATCCTTATACTATCAGCTGACAAATGGTTTTTTTAATAAGGTTGCCGGTACTTTTACCTGCACGAATGGTGACAAATTCAAATCTTGCGTTCATTTTGGGATCCTTTATCAAAATCGGTTGACAGCTCAAGAGATCATCTATCCTTGTATGCCACTTTAATTATCAATCGGAGTGTTCTACTCTTGGTTTCGTCAAATATTTCAGCAATATGGTCCCTTTTTTTTTCTTGTATAGGTCAGAGAATCGGGAATGAATTTTAAACAAATTTCCGCCAGACCAATTTAATCTAGATCAGTCTAATTTTGGTGTCAAAACCACACGCCAAACATTTATTCTCTATTTTCTCGCAATCTTAAGTTACAGCATTCGTTACCAACCGACATATAGACATGTTTATATATTTCGTTTAAATGTTGATACAGATGTTCAATACTACAAATAAAATCATACACCAACTGTTATAGATCTAGGTCATTACATATTCCAGTGATTGTTGTTGCATGCAAAGTGCATAAACAGTCAAATTCTCTTGCAGGATATTGGCTAAAGTTTGAAACAGATTTCTTATTTTAGTGCAAGTACTATTAAATAAATTTTTATTATTCTAGCTTTTCCCATTTTTACTTCATTATGTACAAAATATAAATTTTCGCCATTGTGCCTTATCATGTATAAATATATTTTTTCGCCATTTTCATGCAAGGCATTCGCAGCTTTATCCGATATCCATAATTTTATGAGAAACAGAGGGATAAGGCCTTCCATGAGAAAAAAAATGTGCGTAACGTAAGCTTTGGAGATACCATTCCAGGTGGGTGAGTTATTGTATCGATAAACACAGACAGTTGAACATAATTCGAAAAAATATTTTGATTTTTCACTCTAGAAGTCTAAAACTTGGACCTCGGAATTTCTATGAATCTTTTATTATACTAATATGCCGGCGTCCTGGCATAGGGGTAGCGCGTCTTCCCCGTGATCTGGGCGTCCCGGGTTCGAGTCCCGATTTGGGCATGGTTGTTCTTCTGTTGTTCTATCTGTGAGATGTGTGAATGTGCCCTCCTGTAAAAAGGGGTTGTGCAAGCGAATGAATGATGCGTGAGTGGCAAAGTCGTACTCTTGGCCCTAGTTGGCGCTGCTATAAAAAATAAGAGACGTTCCCCCTCAGGCTTAAATCGCTGTCTTCGTAACAGCGGGCTTGTCAGTGGCAAGTGCATAAGAAACAAACAAACAACAATTATACTAATATGTTATGAAAATGTCATTTTTTATGATAATAATACTTTTTCTTTCTATATTTCATATACGAGAAAATAAGCGGGTCAATCTATCGATAGAATAATTAAAGCTTCCCATAGATGTTCTTTATATATGATAGCTTGTCAGTTCGCAGAAAGATATATCTATCATTCCTTATGCAAGAGAAAATAGTTTTCTAGGGAATATCTATGCTACCTGTGAGGGAAAATGTTATTACTATGAACGGGGGGGGATAATGTTGAAAATTCTACGCATTCGTTCTTGTGCAACTGTGCATATTTAATCTACAAGCTTCTTAAATGTGCACATTTATAAGTCTCTTCTGCAAGAAAGAAGGTCATATAATGATGTAAAGAAATTCCCTGTTCTGAACTTCAAATATTCAATTGCCGTTTGAACTTCCTAGAATCGTTATCTAACACGAGATCCAAAAAAATATAAAAATTAATTATTCCTAGTCTCCGGAAATTTCCGGGTCATAGAAACCTTTCAAAGTTTTTTTCTTTTTTGTATTTGTAAATGGAAATTAATGAAGAAAGAATTTTAATTTTAAAAATGTAATTACATTTCGCTAATTAAGTACTCTTATTTAGATTTTCTTTTAATCATTACCACTCAGTACTTAACTTTCTTATCTATTTGTCGTTTTTAAACCTCCCGAAGAAACACTCCTGATAGAACCAAAATTTTTAAAAAAAGGTGTGTGTTTTTTTCTCTCCCTTTCAGAGTTCGTGAGGAGAAAGGATTAAGACGGCTAGTCTTGGGGCTAATAAAGCCCCTAATTGAGCAAATTCTCAGCTCCTTACTAACACTTAAGTATGTGAGGGGGTGTGCTTATCTTAAATTATATCAGCATAGCACCTGTGGGATAGGCACGATTGCCTTTCTTGGAAAGCCGCACCTGAAATTCGAACCGGAGATCATTTGCCCTTTGCTTCAGGCGCTGTACGTCATGACGTCACTAGGGTCAAGAAGTTTTATTCAATTTTTGCTTCCACAGGGGACTAGAAACTTTACGATGACCCCTACTAACTTCAGCCTTTAAATAAATAAAAATGTGATGCATTTTAATTGTGTGAATACTAATCTTTAGAACATAAAATTGTCAGCTATTGGAATATTTACTTTCTTACATAAAATGTGGTGCCTAATTTTGAAGCTATACTTAGAATCTTAGATGAGCCATGTTCCTATGATGAGGACGATATCTGGAACAATTAATTGTCCTCTAGATTTTGACTAAAATGGGAAGTCTTCTTAATAACAGATTTAGCGATTACCGACGTAAAGTTTTGTGACGTCTTCACTTATGACATCAGAGCTCCAATCAGTCTAATTTTAAATCGCTATATACATCTTATGAAAGTTTATTAATTATCCAAAACTGCGTCTATTCTTGTTTAATAGACTTGAAATACTGATTGCCATAAATGAATGCTTAAAGAAATAATTAGGAACTTTGTCGATAATTCAATACCACGCATGACTCTTATATCACAATATTATTTCCCTGATGGCGCTAGGCATGACTTGATGACTGTAAAGAAAATTGCAATGAATTATTCTGTCACGCAATCTCCATGTCTAAGACTTTCGGTTTCTTTCATGTGGAATTATCTGATGCCTTGCTTTAATTTACAGAATTTAAAGCAGATTATCACAACTGTTATTCAATCCAGAATTCTTCAGATGATTTTAAACGCGTTGCAGGACATCAAGTATGGCTAGGACATATTACCTACAACCAAGGGAACTTTCATCGAGAGGTTTTAGTTTTAGTATTTCTATTGTAAACCAGTTAAAATATTTTAATTCTTTACTTTCTGTAAATGTTCTAAATATTTTCAATATACGTTATATTGCGATTTAAAGAAAATCTATTTAGACCTTCAAAATGGAACTTTGTTGTATGTTAAAAATTGATTCGATGAAAATATTATTTGATTATCAGTTAACCCTTTCTAGGGCCGTGGGAAGTATGCTTCCCACCAAATTTATCAATCTTTGTATGAAATTATGTAGGTTGGCATAAGTTCTGACAAATTTTTTTACAGAGACAGAAACTTAGATGTTTCAGTTCTTTATCTCAATCAAAATGATGTGTCTTGATTTGTTACTTAATTATTAATTAACAAAATTAATTAATCAAATTAAATTTATCTAATAAGCTAAATGAATCTCTTTTCTTATTCTAATTTCAAGCCTAAAAATATTTTAACATAATAGGACTAGAAAAAATGGCCTTTAAAGGGTTAAATGAATATTTAATAAGAATATAAGAACAATTCTGTTCCTAGATTACGTTTAAATTGAATTGCACAGAAAGAAGTATTTAATAACATTGCCACTCATTTTTGTGTAAACAAATTACTAAAACAATGAAAAGTATAGTTGTAATTATACTTATGTTGATAAAAAAAATTTAAAATGGATAAAAATATTAAGGAAATAAAAGTTTTCTGACTGGAAAACTTTTTTAAATTTTGAAACAATTTAAAAATGGCATTAGTACGATAAAATTCTCCAAATTATAGAGGAGAAAACCATAAAATTTGAATTAAAAAAAATCCTATAAGAATTTTGAGAAATTTTCCATAGTGAATAACTACTATTCGTGAAATATTCACGTAATAAATTTGAAGCTGTAGGTTTTAAGGTTTGCCCTATATAGAATCTTGAAAGCACTTTTAAAAATTATCACCTTTTTTTTAAAAAAAAAAAATAGTATCAAGTTTTAGAAACATTATGAATTTGAAACTAGCCCAGATGACTAGTTACCGTCACAAAAAAAAGCTATGAAATTCTGGAACAAATCCCATTAATCTAAAAATCTACTAATAATTTAATTTCCGAGTAAATGCGAAATTTCATGTTGTTCACCTAGATTCTTTTTTCTGTTCTTCTAACCTTCTGAGACGAATAAACAGAGATTGAAAAATTAAGAAAAAGAAGCTGAAAGGAAGTTGCTAAGAGAGGTCAGGACTCCGATCCGCCATCCGTAACTGATTGAATTGATTGTTAATTTTCACTCATCTGTACCGCCAGGATGCACCTAATTGCCAATTAAAAGAATCATTCGGCAAATATTTTTTTCCCATGCCATATTTTTGATGTTTGTTTACTACGGAAAGAATGAGATCGCAGAGATCCGGCAACATTGATGAGATGATGCTAAAAATATAAGTGTGTGATATATGCTTACAATAAAAATCTTTTTTTTGTAAAGTAAGCTAATCGGGCCATTTAAATTTTTTAAATAAAAAAAAACATACTACGATGAAATTTTAGAAATAATTGTAAAAATTTATTTGATTATGGATTCAGTGATATTTGTTTTAAATAAAAGATTTTTTAACCCTCCAGCGATTTCCGCTGGGTGGCAATCAGTCCATTTTCTATTACATCCCGAGTTTTTCGCAACTTAGAGGGTTTATTTTTACAATTGCAGATTTATATCATATTATTGCGTGTAACATATAGTATCAGTTCGCTTTGTTTGAAAAATATTTGAATTTATTTGCAAATGTCGCATCTAAATACTGATTTTTAAAAATTGTGCAATCAGAGGGTTTAAGATACTCTACCAAAATACTCGATAAGATACTCGATACTCTGAAAAAATGAATTTTCAAATGGCTAATCTAAAAATTTTCAATTTTTTAATACCACAAAATTAAAAGGAAAATTAGAGACAGTTAAAACAGTCATTAAACAGACAGTTAAACAATTAAAACAGTCTTTAACAGTAGAAACGTGGTTTGTGAGTAAGGCGATGCGATAAAGAAGTTTTTTTTATTATCATTATCTTAATTTAGGTCTTTAACACTAGCTGTTTTTGGCGAATAAAATACTCACCAAAAGTGTTGGCTTTCTTCCATATAAAACTATTTTTTTAACGTTTCCACGTGCTTTTACTCTTAAGTATTTCCCTGAATTAAAGATCTGTGTCAGATTACTTTAGATTTGGAGTTTAAAACTCTTGCTTGTTTTCTACGATGGGTAAAATTTATTAGCTCAGAATAAAAATAGGGCAGAGTGTTTGTGGATCCTATTTAACATTAGAATAAAACAAAAAAAAATGTTTTCGAATTTTTGAGGTGATTAGAAAGACTCATTATTGGCGTTTCTATTCAATCCACACACTTAAAATATATGAAACCAAAAAGAATAACAAATAGAATTAATGGAAAAGTAAATCTTGCAATTTTAATCTTGTTAAAAGCCATCTTAGGTTTATTTTAAATCAAGTCATAAAAAGAAACTCGCATGGAAACAGAAATAAAACGAAATTAGAACAAACTTTATAGAATGTTTGGAAACAAGAATCAACATCTTATTTTATGAATGTTCCTAATCATAATTTCTTTAGTACATTTGTTTCGTTGCCTCTTATGGAAAACATCATTTTCACAAAATCACCATTCAAATAATTTCGCATCATATTATTACCACAAAATCTAATCTCAGGCCATATTAAAATTTAAAAAATTAGCAATTCAGAAATACCATTTATATGTTTAAATTTTTTTATCAAATATTTTATCTAATATTTTTATTTTATAACAACACTTTTTAATTGTTGTGTTAACATTTAGTTGTTGTGTTAACATTAATTGTTAACATTTAGTTGTTGTGTTAACATTAATTGTTAACACTTTAGTTATTCGCAAGCATGTTACGATTATATAAAAAAAATTTCGTGCGCGTTTTCACTGATATAAATAAGAATAAATGTTTTTAAATGTTATAAAGATAGCTGAATGAAACCTAAAACTTGCTTAAGCTGTTATAATTTTTAATAGAGGTTCGAATTGCTTTTATTTTTTTATTACTTTCATGTGCATTAAGCATATAAAGCGACAATACGGTTACCGACAAAAAAAAAAAAAAATCGAAGCAAGATTTCGACGAAACTTTACATTTCATACCCAAGTCAGAAGAATACATTTCTGGCATTATATCTATCTCTGAATAAGATAACTTAAAAACACTTTGAACTAAATGGATGAAATTTGATGAAGGTTTTTTTCACAAAATTTGAATTTCTATCAAATTTTGAACGAAATCCATTTAGCAGCTGTCTATTCTGCTGTGTGAATACAAGTGAACACGTTAACTACAAAGGAAATAGAAAGATAAAACAGAGAAGAAAAGAAAAAGAAGTGAAGAACTAAATAGATAAAATTAGATACATAATATTAGTATCTAAATTACAGATCTGTATTACAATTTGGAACCGATCTTGAAAGGGGTGGATCTTCTGTTGATCTGCTATTTTAAATGCAAGTAATTTTTATTCACAATTTTAGCATCTAAACTTTCGATTCGATTATACTTTAGATTCTAAAGTACAATCGAATTTTGAAACAAATCTGCCAACATGTTGACCATCTGTGCTTTCTCTTATAAAAACGTAATGATTTAAATAAAATGAAATATCGTATGTAATCTGTTGACTAGAATTGTTGCTCTATGTCAAATTTTGGTTTTATTCGGTCAGAAAAAAAAAGGCATTCAAAATATATATTCGATTTTCTAGTACTTGTCTGTTAACCGCGTGTCTGCCAATATTAATACTGATATGAATATGATTCCAAATTGGGATTTCGCTTCTTCAAAAGAAATATTGGTGACAATTTGGAGGTGGCTTTGTTTTTGACAGTGATTGACGGGTGACTGAGAAGAGGAAAGTAAGAGCTTTTTCGATGTAATAATCATAGATGTAGAGGGTGATGAAATATATATAATAAAAAAGAAATCGCGCATTCTAATAGCATCGTCGAGATAGAATTGCAAGATAAGCATCTATATCGATTTAGAAATTTATATTAGATTGATATAATACCGAAAAGAATAAGGTCGAAGAGAATTTCAATTGAATCCAAAAACTGATCCCAGTACTTGATACTTTTAGCCTGCATCTGTTTGCATTCCTGATACTTTTGAGGGTCTAATTACAATATTAGTATTAGATTGATACATCATCCAACCCTAGTTAAAATCACATACCAAATTTCACTTAATGAATTCATAAAAGAATGTTGCTTACAAAATTTTGATGCGATATTTGTGACACTTTTCAAAGTTATTTTTGTATATAAATGCAAATGTTGCAAGTACTTTGTGAGTTTGTTGTATTAAATATTGGGAACCATTATCACAGTTTAAAAATTTCTCTTTTTATTAGTAAAATTTTCAGCAATGTTCTCGGATCTATAAATCGCACTTGTGCTACATTTAATATTCCACAAGAGAAAAAAAAATCTCATCAATTTCTAGTCCTAATTTTTCACAGTATGGTAATGCTAGATTTTATTGCCTCAGCCATTGCATTATATACATGCAATGACTATTTTCACCTCATGCAATTTAAATTAAAGAATGTCTGCTTTAAAGAATTATCACCTCAATAACAATAAAAGTAGTGCTAATATTAGCAAAAGCACGAGAATGAAAATTCAGATAAAGCAAAAAAAAATCTTAAATTTTATTACAACAATAAGCATTATTACGAGTTGGGTTTAAATTAATTTTGGAAAAATTGACAAAGATAAAAAATTGCACCGAAACACAATTAATTTCAATAAAATAATTTTTTTGACATTTAAGTTGGGATCAAAATAGTTTTTATACGATAACATGCTTCAGAGTTATTGAGGTAAAAACATTAAATTTCGTTTCATTTCTAATTTTTTAAAGAGAAAAATATAAACACTTTGTTAGTGAATACCTGAATACTAGTGAATACCGTAGTTAATTATACAAGAATTAACTACGTACAAAATTTAGAATTTCAACAGCGAATAGCGATTTGAGAGTATAACAATAAACAGAGACCATAGCAACATGAAAACATTATGTTAAAAAGTTTCATTACGTTTATATACATTTTTTTTAATAATCTAGAAACAGAGTAGAACATATCTTTAATTGATTAACTAAAAAGTAGTAGCTTGTTGCTACATAAATCGTAAATATTTTATTTAAAAGTAGCTAACGATTATTTTAATAATTATAAATTTTATTTTGTAAATAGTTGTAAAATTCATATTGGCAACAGTGATATTTTTGGAACTTTTAATTTGTTGTATTAAAAACAATGCTAAAATAAGTTGATGTAAATTTAATAATATTATCTATAATGTAATAAGATTTAGTTTTATAGTAAGATTGTCTGCATTTTATTTTTGTTGACGCACGAACGCAACAAGCTAACCTGAAGATACATTTAAGGTTTAACTGTTCAAAGTACATTTATATCAGCTCTTATTTATTGTATAACACCTTTAAAGGTTTGATCAAATCAAATGACCTGTCCATTAGAACTTGGAAAGTATAATTTTATTTTAATATGATAGATGCCATTTTTATTTTTTAATAAAGTTCGAAATTCATTAAAAGCAATATACTCCTATTAGCAGAAAATAAAAGTTATTGGTAAACCATATCTACAAAATATATATCATAATATTTGGAGTGATATTTACTGTGAATATTTCAAGCTATTTTGAATATGCATCCACTAAAATTAAATGCATAGAATTAATAAAAGCACCTGCAAAATCTATAGGAATCCTTTCCAAAGGTTTTGAATGCCACACCCAAGAATGAATTATTGTCTTAAGAGGTTTTTTGCGCAATTAGAATGTGGATACAATTCCTAGCTAAGAACTCGATTTCTATATCAGCACGTAGCCAACAAAAGTATAAAAATGCTAAACTTTTCACGTATTGCAAAATGAGTGTATTGTAGTTCGTTTAAGGCTTACCTTTCGATATATTTTAAGAATTAGAACATATAATGATTTAAGCTCTATATCTCTTTCAAAATGTTGGAACTTAATATTTGGCAGTTATTGGCATAGTTTTCAACTAACTATTTAGGAAAATTTCAGCTAGATCAGTTATGACGTCGGAAATTTCCTTCAAAGGTAATCGCGAAAAAAATGTCTGCATTCTCATGATTCTTTTTGCTACATGGTATTTAATATCGTAATCAAATCCACTAAACGATATCGCATAATGTAATAACCTGGCTGCTCTTAAAACAAGCAAACCTTGTTTAGGTCCAAAGATATAAATCAGTGGCTTATTATCTGTTAATAATATAAACCTCTTCTCAAAACAAATATTTATAAAAAACGTTTAATTATCCAAATGATTAAAAGATCAATCATTGATCAGATCTATGATCTTTTCTCTCTTCACTCTTTTATCTCTTTGACTACAATTACAATCTGTCTTTGTTAAAATGCTGGATGCAATTGCAAAATTGGTCTCTCCGTTCCGTTTTGTCAAATGTTCGAAATTACAGCCCCAGGCTCTTAAAATGGAGTGTCCGTAGAGATAACGACACATAAATTGGGATTATAAGGAATCAAAACTCTACTAAAGGTATTTCTTCTTTAACCTTTTGAAAGGATTTGGAACACTCCATTTGTCCATTTAGATTTTAAATCTTTTTTTAAGCAATATATTTAATGAATGTAACTTTTTTTTCAAAATTATTTATTCCATTCGAGAAGGATTGCACATAATATAAGCAAAAAATATCATTGAAATTTAATACTTTAAAAAAAATGAACCGTCTCGAATGAGTTAAAAATTTAGCATAATAATAGTTAGTCAATTATAAAAATGATTTTAATTGGGGAACGATCTTATAATTATGGCACTTATTTTCTTTTCCATCAGATGAAATTCATCTTTGTTAATTATGACTGCAGTATTCAAATTTATTAACTAGAAACTCCGATGTATTTAGATTAATACTCAAATTATAACGTTGTAATTTCTTTAATACTTCATGCAATCGTGCTTTATAAGCTTATAATGTAGTGTTGGATGTATTTGTAATTATAATTTTAATTATAATTGTATTTTATTAGTTCTGTTCTCGTGTGTTTTTGTTTTCACTGTATTGTCTCTGTGTTTTTTTATTATTATCATTTAAATTTATGAAGTTGTATCTGGCAACCCATTTAATGTTCAATTTGTATTATGTTCATGGCAACGGCTGTTATGTGTTTTATTATTGGCTTGAGTCCCACTCTGCTGCAGATGTTCTGTAACACTTTATTCTAAATGTGAAATTAAACGCGTTTGTACTTTTAGAAGCTTTTCAATTTGATCTGTAACGATCATGTAGAATCTGTAATTTTAATATCATATCGGTAGATATCGACTCTGAAGATTATTTTTCAAATTTTTCTATATTCTTCTATTTCAATACCAAACCATAACCTTTTGAAATTGCATAAACTTTCATTAATTTTCATATACAAATATGCTTGACATTATAAATTTAAAAAAAAATATTGACCATTTAATACTTTAAAAAAAATGTCTTCCATTCGAAGTAGTAGGAATAGGGTTCAAAGTTAGTCTAAAATAGGGTTCAAAGTTACTTTAAAATCTCCACAAATTCTTGCAATGTTCTCGGTTTTTATAACTGGTAAATTAGTGTAACCCAATCACTTTTCACTGTGGGTTCTAAAATATCCATACTGGCAAGTTTCTTGAATTCATTTTCAACTACAGGTTGAACCGAATTAAGAACGGGAAATGCTTTTAAAAATTTAGGCAGGCAGTTTTATTTTAACATACTGTCTTTAATTTTGCCTGTATAATCTTTAAAAATATTAGGATACTCCGATAACATTTTTAAGATCTTCGTGTTACATTTTTTACCATTAAATCTTTTATTTGCAGTATATAATATCCAATACTTTTTTTCTTTCCATTCAAGATAGCGCATTGAATGAAAATTGAAATTGAAATTTCATATTCACTTTAGCATGGGAAATTTACCGTATAATAACAGAAAAATACACAAATATAAAATTGGAATATTGAAAAAAAAATTGTATTCTATGTTCTATTATAAATATTCGTTTTTCTCAATACTAAATTTCTATTTTTAAAAATTATTCATTATTAACTTTAAAAAATTGTCTCCAATTAATATAGTATGCAATGACAGGTTAATAATAAATTATCATAATAAGGACTGCTAAGTATTCTTTACAATATTACTTATTAAATAAAGAACTCCTATAGCGTGATCATGTAATATGACAATTATTAAACTGCTCATCTATTAAATCAAGAATAAATATTTATATAAAATGCAGGTGTATAATTTACAATTCACAGGTATATGAATTCATTATATTTACTTGAGGGCCAGGATAGCTTGATTGGTAGAGTGTTGGATTCGCGTCCCTCAAGGTGCGAGTTCGAACCCTGCCGACCGAAGATTCCTCGCGTGCTTGATGGCTGACGCGCGTATAAATCTGTCGTGGTCACAAAGTCCTCCATGTCGAGAGTAATACCACTGGGGGTACTGGATCAGGGGTGATATTTCTCTGATTGAGGTCTAAATTACGATCTGTGAATGAAGTCCGCCCCGTAAAAAGGATTGTGACATGTGTGTAGCTAAGTCGTTCTCTTGGGCCTAGATGGCGCTACTATAACAACAAGAGACGCTCAACCACTGGCTTAAAAAATCGCTGTCTTCGTAACAGCGGGCTTGTCCATGGCAAGTGCCATAAGAAAGAACAAAAACATTATATCTACTTCAAATATTTGAAAATATTCAGCATCTCCCTTCTAAATGCCGCCTGAACGTATTTCACATCAGAGGTCTCTGTTCAGAATCAATCTGAGATATCTATGTCCAATCACATTTATAGTAAGGAAGAGTTTGAAAATCCTCCCAGAATTCCATCGTACACTCCTAGAACATCACAGTCACATTTGATCAATTGACCGCTGTTGTTCACTTTCACATTTGGTTCGCACCTATAAAACAACTGTGAAACCAGTTGGCTTAATAAATCAGGCTTAATAAACATTCTTTATTTTGTTTTTGTTAATAAATCTATTTTATTAATATTAATTATGGAAGAAAGAAACATGTAATAAATTCAATTTCAATTCAATAATTTCGCATTTGGTTCGCACCTATAAAACAACTGTGAAACCAGTTGGCTTAATAAAACATTCTTTATTTTGTTTTTGTTAATAAATCTATTTTATTAATATTAATTATGGAAGAAAGAAACATGTAATAAATTCAATTTCAATTCAATAATTTCGCATTTGGTTCGCACCTATAAAACAACTGTGAAATCAGTTGGCTTAATAAAACATTCTTTATTTTGTTTTTGTTAATAAATCTATTTTATTAATATTAATTATGGAAGAAAGAAACATGTAATAAATTCAATTTCAATTCAATAATTTCGCATTTGGTTCGCACCTATAAAACAACTGTGAAATCAGTTGGCTTAATAAAACATTCTTTATTTTGTTTTTGTTAATAAATCTATCTTATTAATATTAATTATGGAAGAAAGAAACATGTAGTAAATTCAAGTGGTATGCCTTGCATAAAAAAAAGAAGCCAGAGTTTGATTTCCATATTTATTTACAGGATATTACAAGCATCTTTGGAAATATTCAAGTGTACAAAAGATATTCTACATTTCACATGGACGGAAAACTGATAGAGGAGCATACCCAAGTTTTGCTGGCAAAACTTGTATGTCTGTACATTAATCACGTCTACAAACATCACTGTAAGAAATAATTACAAAAATGTATATCTGTACAAATTCACAATTACAAATCACTAAAAACTGCACGAAACAGCGATTATTGTCTCATGGTTTCATGCGTCACATATATAATGGTTTCAGTTATTTATGTATAAGATATAGGTTGGCATTTTGCTTGCCATTACATTTATTTATCTGGCATCGTAAAGGGTATGCCTTCTAAAGGATCAATTTTCTTAATATTTTTAAAAAAATTCAACAATAATATTGAAATTGAAACAAAAACCGTACTATTAACTGTAATTAGTTGTAAGATAATACTGTACGCAGACAGAAATCCACATGATCTCATAGAAATCAGGACACTGTCAAACCTACAAATAAAATGTAAATAAATGTATTTCAAGGCTCACATAGAAGATTGGAACTTATCAATTTTCATTAAAAAACAATCATGCAAAATTAAAACTTAGGATCTGTTATTCTATGTTCAATAATCACTAAGTAATTTTAATGAAAATTTAAAATAAAAAAAAACAAGTGGCTCGATATCCGTTCTGATGGTCAATGCGAAACTCTTGGGTACCTCGTTGGATAAAAAATAGGACATAACGCAACATTGCATATGAAAACAGGCTATTAAATGACATGCGCAATTATGCTTGTCACATGATTGTGATGTCACCGGCTAAAGATGCCATTTTTAACTTTTTTCATGTATTAAAATACCATCGCAATATTTGATTTTTTTTTCTACTTCCTATCGGTAAAAATTATTAAATTAAGAAAGGCAGACGTATAAAAATTTTACTAAAATCAGAATAAAATTCATAAAAGAATAAATATATTTTTTCTGCAAACTTTTAAACTTTGTAACAATACAATACTTTGTACAATATTGTTACACTTTGTAACAATATCCTAGTGATCCAAAGTGTGTTTAAATGCATTATTTTCTAACAGTTCTTGATTCGTCTACTTTCCCATATCGTATCTTACATTTGTATCGGGAATTATTACACTCAAAACTAAATGTACAAAATATGTTTTATCTTCTTTAGCACTGCTTCTTATAACTTAATTTAGCTTTATTCTTAAAAGCCAATCTCTTGAACAATGCTTATCACAGTTCTCAGTGAAACAACAATATTGTCCATTCATCTGTTAATGACTACGAAAACAGAACGTTGCTTCCAAGTTTTGGTTTAGCTTCCATGCATCAAAAGTCGTAAAATCAGTTCTTAAATGCTGTGCCACAATTGATCATTCGATTACGATGAATTCTGCCATCGATTTGCTACAGTTTAGAGTCCAGTAGGTCTCCAGGAGTCACCATGGCCATTTTTCTGTCTTCTATGGCTTTGGCCAGTTTCCTTCGAGGTCCGAGGGGCAATCCCAAGTCCTTGAGGTCTTCCTCTGTGAGCAGCATGAGAGCTTCCAGGTCTATTTTCTCTTTCGTGAAAGCGGCAGTGTATTCCACCAAGCCGTGAGCAACAAGGAAAACAACAAGTGGAGTTGAGTCCATACCTAAAAAAGAATTAAAATTAGATAAATATACTGCCTCAAAGTATTTTAACATGTTTGCAACATCACTTAATGCTATTGTATAATATAGTCATAGTGTCGTTTTGAAGTTAGCGAAGGTTATGTTTTGTAGACCACAAGATTGGAGAGGATGACATCTGTACCCTCTCTATTAAAATTTACATTCCACAACAAAGGAAATATATCACAACCCAACGGATTTGAATTGCACTAAATTCATGAACGTGGTAGATCTTCAATGACACCGGAATCAAAGTTGATATTGGTAAAGTAGATAGATGAGTATTGGCAAGAAGTAG
The DNA here is from genome assembly GCF_947563725.1 of Argiope bruennichi. Classification (NCBI taxonomy): domain Eukaryota; kingdom Metazoa; phylum Arthropoda; class Arachnida; order Araneae; family Araneidae; genus Argiope; species Argiope bruennichi. The sequence goes on from NC_079154.1 coordinate 113,670,073, forward strand.
AATATCAACAATGTTGAATAAGCATTAAATTCAATTTATCCCATTTGCTCTCAAAGTCAGAGCTCCATATTACTGAGAAAAATATTAATCATTCTCAAGGCCAGGGGAAATATTATTGTAATTGAAGCAAGTAAACAAGCACAAATGAGTGCAAGAGAAATGGCTAAAATTTTAGAAGGGAGATAAAGGGTGGACCGATATAAATGGTCAAAAATGGGGCGGTCGTAACTGATTAGAGAAGTTTGACCGCTACAGATTAACACTATTACCTGCTGCATCCCAAACATAATGGACAATATTTAAATATGTTAAGACTCTAAGCTATCATTTCTATAAACGAGTTACCTGCCGAAGGATCCGAGGTTTAATGGAATAATTGTTGTTGCGACAGTACTCAGAAACTGAGGCTGGAATCCTCATCCTCACCATTCATGGCCCAATTCCTCATGTAGCAGATATATCCATCATTACACTGAAAGTAACTCAATCCCATATCATTACTATACCATCATCCGAGAATTTGTGGCGTTCCAGGTGGGAGGAGGGGACATCATTAAGCACAAAAACAAAATTACAGTAGAAAACTTCGACTATCCGAACTCTAATCATCCGAATTCCTTTGAGGTGAAAATTTTAAAGAACTTGCAAACTAAGTCTTCCTAAGTAGAAACAAGGAAATAAAGTATAACAACTAATTTTGACTAATGCATTCCAATTTTGATACTTTAATATAGTAAGTGAGTATACGAAACGTAAACATTCTTTGCAGTCATTAAATTAATGCTGTAAGGAAATTATGTTTTCCTTTACAACATACACTGTTTTTTTATTAATTATTTGAATATTGTCTAATCCCAATTAAACCGAATAATTAGAATTTTACTGTAACAAATTTCAAAATACAGAAAAAAAAAACTGAGAAAATTTTCCCCAAAGGGTGTTTTTTTGAAATTGAACGTCATAAATATTATTTTTTAATATAATTCATCTATTTATAAGTATAAATGAAATCCTTTGGAACAAGTCCGACAGAAAATTTTTTAAAAAAAAATCGGAACTGCCTGACCTTGTCAATGAAAAACGTCTGATCTTTTTATTGACAACGAATCTCAAAGCTGTATCACCTTTCAGTTCCGCCCGTTTTGCCGTACTTGGATGAATTATTCATTACTGTGTACTTACGTCAAAATTTCATTTCCAATTCAGGAAGGGGAAGTACCTCTAGTATTGTAATTCTTTTTTTGGCAGTTTGAATTCATCCTTAATTAACTTTTTTTCGTGAAGCTTTTACATCTTGTATGCTTCAATTGCATAGAAATTGTTTAATATACGTCAGTGAAAAAATGAATATTTATTTTATATAATTTACGATCGAAAATTAAGCCTTAAGTTTTTGGAGTCAGCACAAATCATAAAATTCATAGTCTAACCAGGCATTTTAGTATTTAAGTCTGATTATTAAATATAAATAATAGAACTCGAGAATTTAAAAATAAAAAAGGGTCAGAAAATTTCAAAAAATGCGTTTTTTTCAAAGTTCTGAGTTTTGATGTAAGTCTTTATATTCAGTTCATTTTAAAAAACTCCGGCATGTACAGTCCAATAAAAATCTGAATATTAGATATTAGCATAATTCGATTATTAGATATTAGCATTAATAATCTGAATATTAGATATTAGCATTAATAATCTGAATATTAGATATTAGCATTAATTCTAAATTTTTATATTCAGTTCATTTTAAAAAACTCCGGCATGTACAGTCCAATACAAATCTGAACATTAGATATTAGCATAGGCATTATATAGTTAGGGTATATATGTAATTATGATTAAAAATTAATTGAAATTATAATTTATTTTATTCTTAACTTTAATTAATTTCTATGTTATTTCTTATAGTTTATTTTATTCTTAATTTTAATTAATTTCATGTTATTTTTTATAATTGATTTTATTTCGAATTTTAATTAATTTCTATGCTATTTCTTATAGTTTATTTTATTCTTAATTTTTATTAATTTCTGTTATTTCTTATAATTTATTTTATTCTTAATTTTAATTAATTCCTATGTTATTTCTTATAATTTATTTTATTCTTAATTTTAATTAATTCCTATGTTATTTCTTATAATTTATTTTATTCTTAATTTTAATTAATTTCTATGTTATTTCTTATAATTTATTTTATTCTTAATTTTAATTAATTTCTATGTTATTTCTTATAATTTATTTTATTCTTAATTTTAATTAATTTCTATGTTATTTCTTATAATTTATTTTATTCTTAATTTTAATTAATTTCTATGTTATTTTTTATAATTGATTTTATTCTTAATTTTCAATTATTTCCAAAGAAATTTCAAATATTTTTAAATCTCGAGCTTTTGGGATATCAGTACAACTAATAAATGTATAAAGAGACGCGATATTACGAAGTTTTCTCGAAATATTTAATAAAATTTCACATTTATTAAGCTAAAAATAATTATATGCAGAAATATTCAGCAAAAAAAAAAAAAAAAAAAGCCTATTGGTAAGTCACAAATGACAAAAACGCAAATCAACGGACTGGTGATCGTTAGGTTCAAGCTTTCTATTATGACTATAAATAATGAAGATTATTTAACTACTGGTCACAATCCAAACCACCGGTCCAGTAAGCCTCACGTGCTGCAGCATTGAACTATATTCGTGCGGGGGTTGAGTCACGAGTGCCGAAGAAATGTCACATAAGCAGGTAACGCGGACAGTTGCCATTCTGAGAGCGAGTTGAGCCGTCACGCCAGTCACGATATCCCCAGATGGCCGGCCGTTTAGCAGATTTCCTGGCATCTGCTATCGAAAATGAGAGAACACAAAGGTTCGTTGCACGAAGCCACAGTTTCGCAAAGCCAGGAGGAGTGTGCAAATAAAGCTTTTTTGGAGGGGGGCGAGTGGAAACAACTGGCCACCGGAAAATATTGATGAAAAAGCTGTAAAATGCTAAGAACATGGGAAAAGTTTGTTTTCTGCTGATGTTGTTCATAGATGATTTGAAATAAATTATTCGAATCCTTTTATAAAGTTTCATCCACTTCGTAAACCGTTTTAAGCATGTTTCTTAATAAAAATAGTAAGGAAAATCGTTTTTGTTCTAAAATATGAATATCATTGAATAATAACCAGGATTATTGGCTGTTATTCGTAATTTCAAAAATAAAAATTAGCTTTCATATAAAATTAATCAGTATCCTTTTCTAATTTCTTAATATTAGTCAAAACATGTTGTTTTCTATTTAAAATCTGAAGTAGCGATACATTTTTTATTAACTTTTTGAGCTAAAATGTTTTCAAATTATATAAACAATTTTGCAGTAGTAGGAATAAAAAAATTTTTTTAAATGTTTTAAGAAAGTGAAAGAGAAAGCATGTTTCTAAATTAATGTTAAAAAATTTACATGCTTAATTCTTGAAGTTAAACTAGTCTGATGGTTAATCAATAACCAGTCGATCCTTTAATACTGTTTTTAATTTTCTTTGCTGAACCCATTTTTAAAATACTTGACAAAAAATAAGCATTAATAAATAAAAAGATGCTATTAGTTTAGATAATTTTAAATATTGCCGCATTGAAGAAAGACAGTCGAATATCCATGGCCGAATGGTCATGGCACTGGTCTCATGATCAAGAGACCTGGGTTCGAATCCCGCTAGAGACAATGCGATTAATAGTATATGTAAATATGTAAATACTTAATTCCTCGATTTTATGTTTCCTTTATTTCATGTTCCAGAAGATGCTAGACATTTCTTTAATTTACCAGACAAGTGTTCTGGACTTTTCTTATTGTCTCCAGAAGAGCATTCTGAAACTTTCTCTGCTTGTATAAAAGCAGAAGATTTGTCAGTTACTGTATTCTCAGTTCAGAGTTCAGTTAGTAAATTGGTTTAGCTTTACCTCTTGTGTGTGTCATCGAGTTCTATACTATAGTTCTACGTGACAATATATTTAATAAACATTAATAAATAAAATTCAGAAAAATTCTATTTAGTTTTCTAATCCACCTTGAAAGTGCATTTTAGAATCTTCGGACTCCCCTCTCTTTTTCCTCCTCATATCAAATGAATAATTGACTGTCTCTATTATTCTACGTATAAATATTTTAGTAATCACAATAAACGATTATAAACAAGACATTAAAAATTTTAAATATCTTTTTACCAAAAATATTTCAATAAGTCCCATTTTAATATTCTAAAGCTGATTATTATACCTTCATCATCAAAGTGCCCTTCATCGTCATCCCAGGGTGCGTGATTATTCCTCTGTGCCAAGCTGCCAGCGCTTCCAATGCTGTCCTCAACAGAGTCATTTTGTAAATCTGAATCTTTTTCACTAGCTCTGATGGAATCAAGATCATCATCGCACTCATCATCATTTTCTTCAGTTGACGTCGAAGGCAAGGACATCAGAGTGCCCGACATGGAATTCCTGAAAGCCACAGACCCAAAACCAGGTCTTTCGAAAATACTGCCTGACGGTTCCATGGGAGGAACATCGTCTCCGAATCCTGAATCTGTGGCATGCAAGAAATCAGGTTCACTGATTGCCCTGGACAATTCACTCTTGTTGTCAAACACATCTTTCATATGCCTCCTTTGATTGTTACCACCAGAAGTCGTACTCTGAGTGTCATATTTAGGCACGTACAGTACTTCCGAATCCCTGAGCAGTCCAGATAGTGAGCGAATTGATCTCTTGCCATTCATTTCGGTCTCCCTGACCTTGAAGTCCGCAGCGGTCATGACCACATTCTGCTTCTTCTGCTGTATTCTCTTGGAGACAGCACCTAAGCCTTTCTTGGTGGTACCTGCACCATTGCTGATGATGTCTGAATATTTTGGGGACGCATACGTGATTTTGCACTCTCGCTTCAAACTGGATATTGTCAAACTGGAAGCCTTGCTGATCAACCCGTTGAGCTGGAATTCCGATCCATAGAGCTTCCGCCTCTGCTTTTCGATTTCTTTTTCTTCCTTTTCTGCCTTCTTCGCAGCTTTTCTCTGAAGTTTCTGGTACATCTTTATTCTTTTCTCGGCGTCGATCACTGCCTTTTCCTTCAACTTTTGGACGAGTTTCTTGTTGAGGGCGCTCTGTCTGGCCACGACATCGTCCAAGTAACGGATGATCTCGTCTCTCTGGTTCATAGCTGCTACATTGGACGCTGTGTGGAAATCGTTGTCCAGCGCCCACAGCGAAACGCCGAAGTTGACCAGAAAAGATACGCAATTCATGTGACCGTTGGCAGCTGCCCAGTGCAGAGCTGTGTTTCCAAAGTTGTCGCATTTGTCCGGATCTCCCCTAAAACAGAAATTAATACACAATTAGTTAAAAACTTCAAAATTAAATTTTTTATACTTTTTTTAATAAAATAAGTAGTAATATTCATTAGATATATAAAAAAATACTATGTTTTGCTCTCCTCTTGCCATAGTAAGTCTAAATTCAAAATGAGAGGATCGTTATTTCAACATTGATATTAGATTTTTTTTTTTACAAAAATTTTGATCATTTTTATGTGCAACTAAACAGTACATACAAGAACTGATTTTTCGAAAATATATACTAAGCACAACAACCAAATATAAAAGGGTGCTTCCAATATTTGTGATACTCTGGCATACAGATGAATTTATAAAAATATTACACTTTGATGAGTTATAAATATTTATTAAAAATTAAATTTTATACTGATCGTATCACGTCAAATTTCTTTAAAAGAGATTAATTCCTAACTTCCGTTATAATAATCAAAAATATTTAAAATAAGAAGACCGTTTAATTCATACTATCAACAACAGATTTTCTTTGTCACATTTTCTTTTTTATTTAAAAAATTGAAATTGTTAATAGAATTAGAAAGGATATTTGGTAAGTTCTTTAATGCATCCCTTATCCGTAAATCTTATTATTTTTTTTTCCATTCCTAAATAAATGGACAATACAATTTATTTGCATGATTTTCTCGAAAATCTGAAATTAATGCATACGTTATTTCATATTCATTTGTTTTCCAACCATCATTTTCTAATTAATTTCATATAAAATAGCTATATTAAATTGATAATATAGTTATTATTGATAGAATTACTGATACTTTCATAGAATTTTATTGATAGAATTAGATACATTTATGATAACATTTGTATTAATTTTGTATTCGTTCCAGTTCAGCTCACCAGAAGCATAAAACATATAATTTAAAAAAGACAAAATCATAAAACATAATGAAAATATATAAAAGTTAATTTAATATGATATTTCTTATATGAAAATCTTCAAACAATTGAATCTATTGCCAATTTGTTTTCACAAACTGAACCTTATTGACTTAATCGTATTCACATCAATGGTAAATCTAATCTGTAAAGATTAAAATGGGAGACTCTTTCATTTTAGTTCTTAAACCCGAAAAGTAATGAAGAAATTTTGAAATATTCTTTTCGAAGAGATTTTTTTATAAAATAACATTTTAGCATTTAACTGGAGTGTAAATTCTTTACAACTTTACAAAAAAAAAAAAAGTGTCCCGTATTAAAAAAAGGCGAAATTTATAATGTTCTAAACAATTTCTCATATAATTTTATTCACAACTTTGACTTTTATAGTGCTAATACCGTTTTCTCAAGCGTCAAAATGTCTAATTGTTGTTGCATCTTTCCTTTTCGTCAAAGGAAAGTAATAGGTCAAAGTGGAATGGTGAATTCACATCTTGTTTTTCTGTTCTCATTTAACAAAGAATAACAAGAACTCGTTTTCAAGTTCAAGTAAAGAGCTGACATTAAATGATCTGACAGGTGTGTTTTCTACGCTTCGTAATTCTGATTTCAAGTTCAAGGAATTCTTGTTTCCTTTTCCGTCCTCTGCTGCATAAAAGAGATCATTTATAACTGTAATGAATATTTAGATTATTTATACGAAAATTCTTCTAGGAAGAAAATAAGTTTGATTTATTAGATACTTTATTTACATATGTATAATTTTATTCGCGATAAAATTGGAAATATTTCTGCCTTTTCTACTAGTTAAATGGGTGGATAGAGTTAAAATAAAAGAAAGGCGATATGCATTATGGGATAGTTATGCAAAACTCTTTAAAAGGCCGATGTTATTCCTAGAGCTACTATAATATAGGCGCATAGTTAATTTTGATAGTAGATGATTATATAAAAAATTAATAATCATCTACTAATTAATCATATAATTCGTAATTTTAAATTAAAATTTTAACTAAAAATTAATCGAAAACCTAAATTATTAATATATTCATTAGAATAAATTCCTCTAATTTATTACATTCACTATTTTCTCATGACCAACTCAATTTTTCTAATATAAATCACATTAAATACAAGCATAAAAGCACGCTGATTGATGTTAATTCTATTTTATGAAAAACCGTTTACTTCAAACCGTATATATCGAAATTTTTGCTCTTGAAAAAAGTCACTAAATGCAAGTTTTGCATGATTTTTTTTTCTAAATGTTATAAAGTTAATTAAATTTCAATTGCTATCATAAAATAAATTAAACATACATAAATATTATATCATTTAATATTCTAATATTCTATTCGGCATTTTTCGCAATGCATTATGGCTCCACAATTTTTAAAATATTGAGTGAAGCGAGTCCGAATGAAAAAGTTAAAATAGGGAATTGTCAAGAAATTGATTCTCTTAAAAAATCTTATAAATAACAGTGGAGAAATAATTTGGTAAATATCAGCCTCCAGGACCGAATTATATAAAAGTAACATTCTAAAGATCTCGAGATTCCTATATTTCAAGGTAATATTTGTTTGTGCTTTTTATTTCATTTATAAAGATCATATGCTTGAATATATTCAAAAGGATAATTAAATAGTCAAATATCAGAACCTTATTTTTGGTAAATTTCCATGTTTTCAAATTAGGTAGACATTAGAAGTTTTTTGAAGAGGATTGATTGACTTATGAATTCCCAATTCTGGTAAGTTTTGCATATGAGTGTTTCAAAAACAATAAAAAATAATTATTTTTCCCATTTTATTTAAATCTAAAATCTATAGGTGCTATACGCAAGATGTTAATCCTAATCTTTTGAAAGCGACCCTCAATTAAATGTCCTGTAATTTCAGTATATCATACTATTTGCTACTTGAAAACCTCTGATATAGATAATAAAATCAATAAAAATTATGTGGCTTGAAAGAATAAGAGGGATCTATTCAATTTGCATTTCTCAAGAGCCTTTGCTGAGCTTTATCAGTTCTAATCAGAATATTGAATTTTTGTTTTCTATTAATTTCCATAACTAGCTCCTCTGACCATTGCAGTCGGCTTCTCTTAACCGCAAGCGGAGCATCCTTAATTTATTCATAAAATTACAGTTTTGCATACGACTTTTGAAATTTCCTATCATCTAATCCCAAAATGACGCTTCTCCACGAAATTATGTCCAATTTCCGTCAAAACCCACAATGGACGGGCGATCGGCAAAGCAGCTGGGCCAACTGAACACTCGAATGCCCGCGATGATCGTCATTTTTTGAGACACTTCAATGAATTCGCGATAAAAATCGTCTCGACGGACACAAAAATAAAAGATTTCTACATATTCCGAGCTTTTGTTTTTATTTACAAAGTGATTTATTATGAATACCCCCTCCCTCCCAGAACAAGAAAACGGCGGAGGGCAATTTTAGGCTTCACTTGCCGCGATCTAACTGTGGTCGAGAGTATCTCTGTTTGCAGGGGTGAAGTGGAAGTTCTTTTTTCCCGTGAGAGTTAATTCTCTTTTTTACTGTCGCTCTCTGTTTTTTTCTTCTTTTCTTTATTTTATCCAGACCGTGCCTTAAGAACGTCGGGTGGGGAAACGTGAATGAAATGGAAGGAAGTTCGGGCGTTCCGAACTTTCGATTTCGTTGGAAAATAAATTCAACGGGGTCGTCTCCATGACTAATAGAGTAAAACAGATCTGCGATTTTTTAAACTGTTCTCGATTGCTGAGAGTTTAACAAGCACAATAACAATGCAAAGTAGTTTCCTATAATGTATAAAGATTAATCATCTATCTGAAAATCATTAGGTAGGCTTAAAATAAGAACAATAATATAGAAGTGATTTAATGCCATTATGCATATTATTAATACAAACTGTTGTCAACTGTACCTAAAGAACTGTATTATCCTGAAGAGGCCTTTAACCGTTTAAGACCCGAGTAAAAACGTATAGATATTTCTTTATTATTTTAACAATTTTCTGATTAAATATCATCATTAAAAGAGAAAAAATTAAAAAAAGTGCTGTTTAAAAATCTTTAATTGAATTAATTAAATAATATTCAAATGGGTATTTCATGCTTACATATGAATAAAGTTGCCATATACTAGCTGATTAAAAATAAACGAATTCTGTAAAAATTGATTTATGATGAAATTTATAAAAAAAGTTTCAATTTTACATTTATAATTGCATGTCACGTTTTATGTATCTTACACAAGAATTGTACTTATGTCTTATAAGTACAATTCTTGTGTAAGTGTTATATTCCACCTTGGAATATAACGCTTACACAAGAGCTGTACTTATATCTTGGAACATAATACTTACACAAAATACATTTGAAACTTTTACATTCTGTAATTCGAACTGCCAGGTCCGATGTCTATTAATCAAGATATTTAATGTTCTATTGTACTTAGTTATATTAATTTCGTGTATAGCCTTCATCTTAAGTTAAATCGTTTGTTCTTTTTCATTAACTTTCAGAAAATGATAACGTTCAAGAAAGAAAAAGAGTAGAATTAAAATTGAATTTATTAATCATTCCATTTACGAATTAATGACATTTACAATTCCTTACGTATCCTAGGAAACGTATGTCAAAGATGCTCTCTATCCAGTTTTAATGTAAGAATGTCTTTAAAAATATTTAAATAATTAAGTTAAATTATTTAGTATTACACACAAGATGTTACTAAATCGTATTTATTCTTCAATATAATTAACGAAGTTATTTTTCATTTAAAAAAAATTGCATAAATCGTTTTCATTTTAATCAAACTAACAGGATCGTTATATTAATTTTGTTCTCATGCAGAAGCTTCGATATTAAAACATGCAATTCGTGTATTACTAATTCTTTCTGTTTTATTTTTACAGCGATATTTCGATGTGGTTTAATCCACTTGAAAATTCAACTACAAGATAATGATATCTCTAAAAAGAAATTAACTCCCTCTAACAGAAACATTCAGATTCTAGTCTCGTAAGGGTGAATCAGTGTTCCGTAGAGAAACAATATTCGTTGCCATAGTAACTCAAACCACGCCCAGTTGTAGTAAAATTATGATTCCATTCTTTTTTTACCATCAACATTAATATTAGATCAAATCTGTTCGTTGTTTAGCGATCTAAAGTTTTCAACAAAATTCTTTGGAACAAGCTAAATTTGAATTCTTGTTTTATACGTGTTTCCTGCATGTAATGACTTTGTAAGTTATTAAAGGCAACACGCAAAGATATCAATAAAGAACTAAATATCTTCTATTAATGATGCTCTTAATTGGCTATTGCCAGATATAGATATACAATGCTGCTAAATGTGTGGCAGGGGCCATAGCTCATAAAATTAGTACAGCTTCCTTTTAAAAATTAGATGAATAAAGAATTTGAATTAATAAAGCATATTAATTAGTAAAAATTATTTGAAATGATGAATGAATAACTATAAGAGTTAGTAATATTTTAGACTCTCTGAGTGGCAAACCATAAGTCCAAAATGGGTTGCTACAAGCTTAAGAGCCAAACCACTTCGACTGGAATTTATTGCATCTTTGGAAATACAAGGACAACTATGACAGCTAAATTGTTGTGAAGGGAGTCTTAGAAGAAATCTAGTTAAATTGTCTGGGTCAGGAAGAACACTGGGGCAACACATTCACGATCAGAGTAAATAATCAGCTTTGGTACAGCGGATAACTTCTGAATTTCACCTTAAAATATTCCATTCAAGGATAGTGACAAAATAAGAGCGCGAGGGGGGGGGGGTAGCATCTGAAATAGAAGAAACGATAGAAGCAACCCAGTTTTGATAATTTTCCATTCAAAGAATTCTGCTTTGAATAGAAGATTTTTTGCACTTTCTCTTTATAATAACATTTATTCTTCAATTTAAATTTACACTGGCTTGTCTAGTGCCCTTTCTTGTTACAATTCCGGCAAAAAAACATTGAACGCAAGACAATTATGGTAATCATGTGACAAACTGCAACGCCAACATAATTTAATTTCCTTATTGTTTTCAGTTTTTTTTCTTAAAATTAGTAGCATTTTTAGACGCCTTTTATTGTAAAACATTTTAAAGAAAGAATTTCTTTTTCATTTTATTCTTATATGCATCTCTTTCAACTGAGTTGATGATGTCCGACATATATCAATTGCTTTATTCAGTGTTATTTTGTTCAGTGTTCAGCTGACAATAATTCTCGCTTATCAGAGCATATTCCAAGTACAATTTGATCACGTAATAAAGTTTCTTTCAAAATACCGATAGAGCAGTCTTTTACTTTGGTTTTTAACTTTGTCAAATACGAATCAAAAAATTTCGCGCTTACCATGTAAACAGTTGAAAAACAAGGTATACGTATAAGTCTAGTTCGATTTTGGGCAAAGGTAATTATTAAACATTTCTTTAACTACTCCCAGATTCCTGCTCTCCACAACGGTTTATTTAAATGTATTGAAAATCGCAATAGATGCCGGTCCTGCAGCTGGCATAATATGAGTTGTTTGAACTTTATTTATTAACAGAGTATCAGTTGCGTAAAAATCAAAACTTTGCTGCCAGTTTCCATTTGATAACCATGTTTTCTCTCGTGTCATCCAACTTATGAGAAAGGGGAGCAAAAGCAGAATTATTTTCATCAGGCATGTCCTGTTTAGAAAAAAAAACTTCACAATTCTGATTGATCGAGTGGCCCTTCTGGCACCAAACAATAACTTTGCAAGTTTTTAAAGACAAAGTAAGCACAATGAGATGTCAATCAAAACTAACTAAATCTAACTAAACGGAACTAAATCTATTTTGTTAATGACGCTCTTAAATGGGTGTTGTCAGATATACTTACTTAGATAGACAATGTTGCTAAATATATGTCAGGGCTCATAGCTCATTATAAATATTTACACTATATTACCACACTGAAGCATAATAATAGTAGAGAATATTTAACTTTTTTTTTCTGGAGTATATTAACAAGAGAAAGAATTTGCATCTTTTTCTTATTATGATCTATTTCAAAAAGTGTAAAGACTAAGACTATTGTCTAGCTGACTTCAGTCATTGAATCATATAGGATTAAGCCCAATAAGGATCTTAGAAATGCTTCGCCCTTTCCCCCTCCCCCTTCACTGCACCAGATACCAAAGTATTATTTTTATTTTAATTTAACGTCTGTATAAGCAATTTTTAAGTAACAAATGCTGCTATGACCTGAAATAAATAAAACAAATATTTGAGAATCAACTTCAAGAGAATCGGTCTTCAGTACTTGTGCATTAAAAAAATGTTAATTAAAAGTAATTATAAACCAAAAAAGATTTTAAAATTCCTCAAAACTTCCTAACATAATTTAAGTGTTCTAATATAAGTTTGCCATTGCTGATGATTTGCGAATCAATCAGCCAAATACAGAAAAAATTTGACCATATTTGGAAACAAATATTAAAAAAAAATTAAAAAAAATCCTTATAGTAATGTTCTGATATTTTAACGATTCTTGATTTGAAGAAATTCATTTATACGTTATTTTAAATCAAATGAAATCTAGTTAAAGAAGGATTCCATCAAAAAATTTAAAAATCTGGGTCTCACAACATTGCGGGTCGGGTTTTTTACTTCCTCAATTTGATAATTCAGTTATATTATTTTCCATAAATGCAAAATGGAAAATCCATTTTTCATAATTTAAATATATGATTAAAATCCTTCGATTATATTTAATCATATAAGTCAGAACTCGACTATAAAGTCCTAACTCGGACGTTTTCGGACGCATCTATGGATCCAAAAGTAAATTGTAATTGTAGACCAACCACACATTTAGAAGGGACGATTCCATTCAGTTTTCGTATTCGAAAAAGTACCCCATGTTTTGAGACTAGAATTTTAACACATGGTATTCAAATCGTTTTCAAAACCAAAATGTCTCTGAATTGTATAGTCAGCATTGCTTTCTTTTTTATTTCATTGAAAAATTCAACACTGCATCATCCACCACCATTTTATTTTATGCAGATCTAGCAATTTCTACAAGGATTCGCTTGAAAATTTTACTGCAAATTAATGGTTTCTCTAGAAACGAAATCTATCTAATGGGACTACTTCAAGCGTAACTATATCCATTTGAAACAATACCCATTAGAAACCACACAGAAGCATCGTGCAAATCGAATGTTCTGCGAACGAACAATTCTTAAAAGAGTAGAAATTTTTGTTCTTTCAACTATCTTCGAAGTTCTGACTTGAGTAATTCTTCCAATCGAAGGAACGGAAAAGTGATTTTTACTGCGGGCATTATCATTCCGAGACCTTTGTTTTGTTGTTGTAATCTGCAAACTGAAGTATCACAACCGTTTTATCCTGGATGAGCATCTACCGTGACTGTCGAGTTTTTCCATTTGAATGCCCCCTCAACGTGCAGCTTCCATTCCTTAAGTAATAACCTTTTCTTTTGTTTTCTGCATTTTAGAATGCGCATTCGGACTCGATAATTCCATTGTGTAACAAAACAGGCACACAGATATTCCCTCTGCGTATCCTTTTGCAAGTAAATTTGGGCAAAGTCTATTGACAAAGGTCAACAAGTGGCCAAAGTTCATTTGGCAGATGCTATCGCTGTTCTGGAAATAGACATTTCTGAGTCTCATCATTGTTTGATCCACTGGACTGTTCTAAAGAAAACATTTGATTAGGGATTTGGTGTATCTTTTTATTTGCGTTTTGAAAATTTTGTTTCGGGTCTGGTTGCATTTTGCTTTTTGGAGTTTTAAAAAGGGATCGATACTTTTTCGTTTATTATTGTTGATGTAGAACGACTGAAAGATTTTATATTCTTTATTTGATTGTGAAGTCAATGTTCTCAAAGATCAATTGATCGCAACTCTAACGTATTTTCTCTTTAGAAGAAAAATGCATTAAAATGGTTAAAAATGCTGTCTAATTATTCTTCTTTCTTCTGTCTAATTATAATTCTAACCTTCCAATGTTAGCAGAATCACATTCTTACCAAAAAAGGGAAGGAAATTTTGAAAGTTTTTCGAAAAGTAGGCCTGTAATTTTTTGAAATACTTTTAATATTCACGGGTTTCGATTTCTTTAAGAATATCGTTCGTATTGATAGACATTAAATGTTATGCACAGCTACACACAAAATGTAATTGCGAAGATACATTTTATATTGTAAACTATCTCTTTTAATCCTTTGTCTTCTAATATAAAATTTGACTCGCCTTTCTGAATAATGCTTCATTTACATATTCTTCTTAATTAACAATAATTATTATTAAAGTTATATAACAGAAGAACACTCTGATTCATTTCTAGTAATTGAAACAAATAAAATAATACATCTCACGCGTTGAATACATTATTAATTGCATCGTAAAAGTAATAAATGTATAAACCTTTAATATTGGCATATTTCGGTTTTCGTTTTAAATCAGAAACGAGCGAAACAAAAGAAAAATAAATAAAACAGATGAATCCTCAAATGAGTTCGAAATATTTAATATCACATAGCATTTACAATGTCGTTTTACATTTAAATTCACATTTTTTTATTCTATTAATTAATAATATACAGATATTAAATGCCTGGCCCAGCTACGCATATTTTTGCATACTTTCTAGAAAACTACCCGTTTTCTTAAGCTTCAAACTATAGCTTGCAGAGCATCTTAAATTCTTAAAACTAAAATAATACTCCAAGCAATTTAGAATTCCATCGGCTTGTTTATTCTTTCAACATAACAGCGTATCTTACGCGCATTGCCAGATTCCAAAAGGTTTACAATTGATCATCAGCTATTATACAAAAAATAAACGAAATAATATTAACAAAATATGCTTATCAAAGAAAAATCGTTTGCTTTCACTTTTTAATAATGTTTTAACAAAATAAAAATAGTAGCAGTTATAAAATGTCTGAAAAGGAATCGTCTGCTTAATGTCTATTAACAGATTTGGATTAGGATATTTACCGAACACTTATTTTGTCATAGTGACAGTGCAATTCTTATCGTAAACTATAACAATTAACTCTTTGCCTGGCTGGCTCGCCCTTCTGAATGATACGCCGTTTTCGTATTCTTGTTAAATTACAATTATTGTAAAATCCATATGAGCAAAAATTCACGTATTAATTTTTAGGAATTAAAATAATTTAAAAACTATAATTTTCAGCTTCTTAAACATTAAATATTTTATACATCTTATTGCTTTTCCAAGTGCAAAGGAGTAAAAACGTTTAATATCATCGTTGCTGTATCAAAATGTCATATCACACACAACAAAATGCATTAATTTTGATATAGCAGCTGAAACTACAAGCAACACAGGCTATACATATGCATACAATAATACTACATAGATACCTAAATTTGAGAATAGATTTTGATATGACAATGGCGATATTTCCCTTGCGTGTAAAGGTATTACACAATTTAAAAAATGAAATAACGAGGTATATGTGATATTTAATTTAATAAGAATGGCAATATATATATTTAAAAAAATCTTGGTAAATGTAGCCTTTTCCTTTATTTAATACTCTGTATTGGAAAGAATATCTAGATGGTTCAGTTAAATGCTGAATTCAAATACAAGTACATTCAAGTGCACATTCGAATTTTTATGAGTGATACATTCTTTTCAATAGCATGGCTTGAAAAATAAAAGTGAAAGTGCTGGTTTAGGTGTCGTATACATCGTCAGAACACGATTAAAATTGGTGAGATTAGTGAAGTTAAATATAGTGAACTTAAGGATTTCAATTCAAAATTTAGTGCAAATCCAAATTTTACATCAAGGATCATATGCTGGATCAAGGATCATAATTTGGTTCATGGATCATATGCTGAATGTCATCCTTTTAACTCGTCGCAATTTTTTAATTATTGTATTTTCGTCCAAACGGGCAAGCAATTTTTTTTTTTCTTCTTGACTCTAAAAGGTGGTTTTACAAACTGATTCTACAAAAGATTCTACAAACTCCCAAGATCTAATTTTTCTATGGCAATAATTCTTTTTTAAATATAGCACACAAGAAATTAAAAATGCAGAGATTCCACGAAATTAATGAATTCATTGCCTTCTGATCTTAATTCCCAATCATTATCTTTTACTCGAGTGAGTAAACAGATATCAAAGCATATTACTCTAAATATAGCAACCATTGTTTCTCACTGCTGCTATTTTAAGTCTGATCTGATAATAATACAAGCGCGATCTCTGTGATCTTCCCGAACTCTTCTGTTTAAATTTTCTCTGTAATGCATAGTATTAATATTCGTTCCACGTTAATTTGGTATCAGAGCACTCTTGATGTAAACACGTTCTCCTCAAAGCGTTTTGCACCGTCTAATTAATAAGTGGGAAATGAAATCTTTTCCTCCATTGTTCATTAATTACTTTACCGAAATCTTCCGCTTATTATCTAAAGCGGATTATCTACTGTGTTTCAACAAAAGTAATGGCACTAAATGCCAATACATGACCTAAATACTACATATTTCTCCGCTGTAGGAATATAAATTCGAGAGTTATCTCTTCTACTTTATGTATAATAACACAATATGATGAAATTTTCAGGTTTATACTGTGAAAAAAATTTATGAATTTTGGACGTATTCCTTTTTACTTTCTCGTACACGTAATATAGAGTAAGTATAGAAATCTTCAAAAAATTCGAACTCGAGATTTGACGAAGACCTTTTTTTCAGCTCGAAAAACGCATTTTTGGAAACTTGGTCTGTGACAAAAATAACTGAAAAACGCTGTGATCTAGACGATTGAAATGTGGTACTCGGTATTCACACCAAAATATGCAGATTTCAATCAACTTTTGAGGGACATCTGTTCTGAGGAAGTCCGTTTGTCCGAATATAAGTTAACACGATAATTTCAAAATGAAGAGAGCTAAATAGATAAAATACACAGATTTAAAGTCCAAAGTGTAGACAAATTTTTAGCCAAATCCAATAATGTGATGACTGTACTTTCAGAAACATGTAAGCCAATATTTCAAAAACACAGTGACTAAAATTTGGAATGGGATTTTGTGATTACAAGTGCAGTTTCGCGTGAAACTTTTTGTTTCAATCAGTTGAGAAAAATATGTCTAAAAATAAATTCGAATTTGGATAATATTAACACATGCTAGAAATTAATCGCCAAATAACTAGCAATTTAGCATTTTCACTTTTGGCGTGAAAATGCTAAATTCACGCCAAAAGTGAATATTTCGTAACTATTGTACGCCAGTGTAATATAAGGTATGAGAAGTTTATTAGTGAGTATGCGAGAAAGTTTTGGAGAGACCTCTCCCACTGGGCTCCAATGGTGTCTATATGCATTCATTGGTGAAAAAACAACTTCTTTATGTAAGTCTTTACGTTTCTGAATTATCGCTTTCGTATGCTTATAGAGTCGCATGGTTCATTGTAATGATAAAACTATAGGAATTTCAGCTACCAGGTAATTACATTTTTGTTTTATATTATTGGAATAGACGGACAGAGAGGCTTTCATAAAAATTTCATCCAGATAAAAATGATAGAAAAGATTTAAGGAAATTTAATAGAAATCTGCAAATTTGGTGAAGCTGCTACATACCAAATTTCTTGTCTACACCTCTTTCATTTTTTTTTTTTTTTTTGTCGTGTTCTTAAACCAAATGAAAATGACTGATATCCAAAAAATGTGTTTTGTCGTGTTCTTAAACCAAATAAAAATGACTGATATCCAAAAAATTGTTTTGTCGTGTTCTTAAACCAAATAAAAATGACTGATAACCAAAAAATGTGTTTTTGTGATCAAAAAGTTTGGTTCTCGAGGTTAAATTTTAGAACGATTACAAATTTTCTTTGTATGCTTTGTTTAAGAAAAGTTAATAAAAAAAGTAGTATGATGCATTTTAATTTCTTCTTGATGGCGAAGTATGCAAGGAAAAAAGGAAGTAAATTCATATGACCAATCTATTATAAAATGCTCTACTGGTACAAAAAATAAATGGCGCTGAACACAGGATGCATATATAAAGTGAATCTATATTGATTCCCTTACTGAATAAAGATGTGCAAGATCAGAGATGATCAGGGAGCAATATCAGCTGCCTGATATCAAAAATCACTCGTGAATTTTTCCCCTACTTTATTTCAAAAAAAACTTTTAAACAGAGAACATTTTCTTTTGATTTTGATAAATGCAATGTTAATTTTTCAAGAATTGCATGAAAACGAATATAAAATATATTTTTTATAAAATCATTATCTCATTTTATTTATGCATCAGGGAAGCGTCGATACAAATTTACTTTATTGCCACCAAAAGAAAGAGAAAATATGAATTTTAAACTGAAATCTAATTGTTTCTATTGAATGAAAATAATGGCAATGCATTTTTCATCACATAACTATCAATAACAAATAGTAAAAAGTAGGTAATTATAAATAGTAAATAGTGTATAAATCGTAAATGTAAAAATAGTATGGTGTAAATGTATAAATAGTAAAAAAAAATATGTAATCAGTTGATAAGTTATTCAATTTTGTATTGTATTTTAAATCAAAAATCAACCAAAACAAGAGAAAAATAAAAAAATAAAAAGTTTAATTGGAAATCGCTTAAATAAAATAAATAGGCAGTGTAACAAGAGATGTAATTAATTGGGATGTAACATTAAAATTATTTTTATTTAAAGGTTCGTTGATCCTTTTTTTTAAGTTTCTATTAAATAATATTGTTAAATATCTGTTATTTAATCAAAATGTTAAGTATATCAAAAAATCATACCAATCGATCTGAGCCATTAAATAAACAGCGTTTTCAAGATGAATTCTCTGGATTTCTAGATAGTTTCTAAAAATTCTAAACTAATAATATTGTTTGAAAAAATATAAATATCAATTATTATAAGATCAACTAACATAACATAGTACATAAAATAACATGATAAAATAGAATGAAAAAACTTTTAGAATTAATACTCGCCATTTTTTAAAAATTTCATTTTCGAATCTTAAGAATGTTTATGCATTAAATTATGCTGCACACAGTATTCATAATAGGCACTCATTATAAATTGAATTTCATAGAATCTAAGAACTTTAGAGACATGCCATCGCGTGTATGCAATTTAATAACTCCAACCAAACATGAGGTATAACAATAAAATGTAGTCATATCAAATTAGAATTCGATTCGACTTCCTGAGGGCAACAAGCATCATAAAATGCAGAAAAAAAATTAGAACTAAATGAGATATAAACCTTGAGCAATTAATTCTGCTTTATAAAGCTGACACTGATAACAAAGGAACATTTTTTACGCTTTTTTATTTTTTATTTTTACTAATTCAGAATATCGTTTGCTCTTCCGGTTGAAGTCAGCCATTGTTCCGAACGTTAGATGGAACAGCATATATCTGTATCGTGATGTGATATCATTTGTGTCTTGCTGTAGTAGAGAGTACCAATTTTTTTTTTTTTTTTTTTGGTTGTTGTTCTCTTTCACTGATGAGCATATACATCCCTGGGTAACCCGCTGAGTTTTCAGCCGGCCTTATTTTCTGTTGTCACTGCGTTTAGACTCAAAAAGCAAATAAAAATAACCTTGGCATATATGTTTCTTTAACCGTCCCGACCTTTTTTATTAGCGTTATCGCTATAATCACCCCTTTTCTTTATATGAGAATAAATTACATTCTTGTTAGAATGACAATGAATCCCAGTTTTTCTGTTGTAACTTCACGTGCGTGGATTTTTCTATGAAAGTGTCAGTTTACCACTTTCTTACTTGTAATTGTTTAGCTGACATCTTTTTAAGAAAATGGTATTATCTCTTTTATCTGCTATTGAAAATGACAATAGTTGCAAAACTCAAAACAGTGTGAAATTCATTGTCTTTCTTAGAAGTGCAATTTACATGTGTGACTGCATTGTTGTACAGTGATTAAATTGTCGAGAAGAATAATTCTTCTAACATCATATGAATTTACAAGAAAAGAACGATATATAATAAAATTATTTTTTAATAATTCAATGCTTTTGTAAAATAATTCTGATTTCATTTTTTTAACCGCATTTTTAATTCTGTCTAAAAGAATTTTTGTACTGATAAAAATCTAAGTATAAATAAAGACAATATACGAATTCTTATTTTTATTATATAGTTCATTCTTTATTGATGAATGTCATTACTTTTAATAGATCGCGATCAAATAGATTGATGCCAAATTAATATTTCCTTGAAGAAAATTTTCGTCTTGAGATCAAAATAAAATGAAACTATTCAAAATGAACAAAAACTGCTCAGATTGAGATCCGGTATTTTAGATTTAGTTAATTTGGCTAATTTAATTAATAATTGGTTAATTTATTTTCAAATTATGAATGGAAATTGAGAGAGAATTCACTAAGTAAATCTTCAACCATTCTTTTTTCTACAAATTGAATTTTGATGTTTTACATTAAATATTAATAGAATTAATCATACAAGAATTTTCTTCCCTATCGACCAAAAATTCAACACAAATAAATAAACCATGTCGAATCTACGAAATAAAAACCTAAGCAATTTATGTTCTTCAATGGCAATTGAACAAATAAATTGTTTTGAAACTAAATATGAATTATTCAGCACTTGAATATAATAATCAGTAAACAAAGTAGTAAAATAATTGTAAACACAGCAATAAAATAAAGAGAACAGATAAATAGGGAATGAAAGAATAGTTTAAATTTCAAAAATACTCCACATTCTTATTTTCAGCCAATGATTATCTAAACTAAAGACAGATGGGTTTTTTTTATCACTACTAAGCTTATAATTATTATAAATATAAGAATAATATATTCGTATTTATTTCTTTATGTTTATCATAATACAATATTTTATTTATATCAATCATTTGGCAACAACACAAGAACGAAAGGTACGCACAAAATATCTAAGAACACATATTTTGGTAAACTCTTTATTTTATTTTCAATTTAAAAGTTTATTTATTTTAATTATTCGTTATTATTTATAAATATTCTCGGTTCTGTAAAATATGCATGAATTGTTCGCAAAAATGAAACCAATGTATAAAGTTAGTAATATATGATGGTTTCAAAAAAAAAAAAAAAAAAGCGGAACAATTCTTTGCCGAATGCCACAATACTTTCCTTGTAGTTTGGAGAAATTTTTGAAAGAGAACAAATCTGTTTTAGAATAAGATAGAATCTATTAAAAGAGTCAACATGTTATTTTATTCTATATTCTTTTTATAAATATTAATTTCTGTGTTTCTTTTGCCTAAAAATAATTTAGTTTCTTTTAATTTCACTACAATGTTTTTTCCCACTGCATTTTCGTATTCCGATGAAAAACTGCAAAAATACTTCGTTGCCAATAGAAAAATTCAGTAACGGAAATAAAATGGGTTTATAAAGTTTCAAGCATTCTTCAAATCTAATTGTAATAATACTTGAGACAGAACAATGAAAACCGTAGAAACAGAAATAAGTTGAATATTTCTTTTTTGATCATAACCACGATTCCTTTTCGTTATCGAATCCTTGTGTAAGGTCATTAATTATAAGCTGAATCAGAAAAGAAAAATCAAACCTTGCAGTTAGATGGCTGAATAGACAAAAAAAAAAAAAAAAAATGCATAATGTTACGCAGAAGGGCATCTGCCAATTAACACTGAATTGCTGAAAAGGTAAGACACAAAAGGAAGGTAATTCTTTTATCTAATGGAATAAAGAACTACAAGAAAAATATTACGTGAAGGACAATACCATATGTAACGAGTAACAAAAGAATCAGGAAAGCAAGTATCAGATTTACTGAAGAAGGAAAAAAATTATGAGGTTAATAGACAAAGGGCTTTAGCCTGAGAATATTTCAGCATACTAATCACGAGACGTTTATACGTTGCCAGCGATTCTAATGATTTTTAATGATATCAAAGGGAGATATCTTTAATAGCGCTTATAAATTTTAACTTTCTGTTTCATAAAAGATAATAAATGATGTACAGTAATAAATGATTTTCGTAAGTATGTTTTACAATTTTGTTATAGATCTTTTTTCTGCTAACCAAAACGAATTCGAATTTCTCATCAGTGTGAACCATGAGAATTAATCTTCATACAATAGATTGTCAAGTATGATCAATTATGATTGTAACTCTACTCTGCAAATATGAATCTTCTTAAAGTTTGGAGTTATCAAAAGGTCGACGGGGGAGGGGGGAGGGCGTTAAAGGGAAGAAAGTGTCGCCTTCAGAACTTTATTGTTAATGAAGTTAACAATAGAGTTCTGAATTATATTTTGTAATATCTATCGTATATATTATATTATTTGGTATATTTTGTAATATTTATTACATATATTATATTATGTGGGACATTTTATAATAATTTATGCAATAAACTTATTCTTATAATTAAAATGCAATTTTAGATGAAATTCTAGTAATCCAGTTCTTTTATTAATCCAGCAATTTTTTGATTGGATATCTGCTGGATTATGAAAATGATCTAGAAGAACCGATCAGATTCTGCATCTGGCTACTGTAATATGTCACATCAATAATTTAAAAAAAAAATTTGTAGGGCGTTCTAGAATCTAACAATTCATTCATAATATTTATTTCCATTTTTTTAACGAAGAAAAAAAGTGTATCTAAAATGTTCTGTATCTAATTATTTTGCAAATATGTAGTGCTGAGAAGATTCGTTTAGAAAACCTCGCCAACGAAAATTTGATGATCTCCCTGTTTTAGATCTCTTAAAATTCGAAAAAAAAAAAAAAAAAAAAAAACACTTATGGATTGTGAGGTTCATAAAGTTTCGAGACGAATCATCTTAACATTACATATTTGTAAAATAATTAGACCCAGAAAACTTTTGTTTTGGTATGCATGCTTTCTTTGTCTGTAAGGAAAATGGAAATAATGTGAAATGTGATGAATAGACTAGTTAATTTTAAAATATCCTTCAAAATATTTCAATGGGTTTTTTTAATATGATTGGTATAAGATATTACATTAGACTCTCCACATCTTACCTGTCTGTCTCTGCATATGTGAGAGCAATACGTAAATGCACGTAAATACGAAGAATAAAATTTAATATGCAAGCATTACACATAATTTGCAGATTTGTGTCAAATCTTTGAAATTATGATACCAGGAAGAATGTTATTCTATGTTTTCGTGTGTATACTGATGCAGTAACATAAAACTGCAATGAACTAGTAAAGCTGATCAATTGAAGAAGTACTGTTTTAAAAAGTACAGTCGATTCCTTTTTTTTAACAATGCGACGCAATTAAACTCGAAATGAAACATTTTGAACGAAAAAGTCGAAGCACAAACAACTCGAAAATTAAATTGACATAAACTGAAAGGATATATTACTCGAGTATGAGTTGGAAAAAAAAAATGCTTCTCTTTTTTGGAATAAAACTTTTTTTCCCCTATAAACCCCTGGTATTTTAAATACGAAAAAGTAGCATTAATATTTAATAATGCTATGGTTAATTTATACTCGGGAAATATTACAGTATTATTTGAACATAATGAAAACAAAAGAAAATCAAAGCATTCAGTATACATTTTTTTTATATATTTCTTTAAAACGATTTATATGAATTCCATACGTTTAGACCAGTTCAGGATTGCCTCAAAATTATCAAAATAAAATATTTTTAACCCTTTCATTAATAAAAAAGTGTTAAAAATAAAGAAAATATGTCAGATTTCAGAAAAACCTCAAGAGCATGTCATTCACCTCAAGAACATTACTAAGCATCTCACATCCCCCTGACATAAAAGAAATATGCATGCCATTCGTTTGTGGTGTCATAGCACATTACTGTTATAAATCAGGGTGAAAAGAACTAACGTTTATGAACTTGGTTCGGGATTACTTATTTTCCACAGTGAAGTTACATCTTTGACACAGCATGGCTCGAAAGAGAGAACATCATCTGAATTGCTGATATGCATGTGCAAAGTGGCAACGAACGAGTCGAGCATTTCGATGCCGAAAGTGAGCGGCAAAAATTCAAAATGCCCGAAGCTGGAGGATCCGTTGTTCATGAAATGCATTGCCAGCAGGCTAATATTTGTTTATTTTAGCACATTCAGTAAAATAGAATTGGTAATGTGTTGTTTTACTGAACATATTTTTCAGTTTTCTTAACTAAGTTCGTCATGTTTACAACAACATATCCTTACACAAATAAATTATTTGTGGATTTCTATATGTAAGTGGATTTCTCACGCTTGGATGGTTAAAATAATATGAATAAGAATTCTTTTATATTTTTGAATTTCAGAAAAACCACGCAAAAAATTTATATTTATTTAAATTGCCAAAATACAGAAAAAATGCAAGACTGCTTAATTGGTATCATTAAAATGACAATTTCCTAAATTTTGAAATGGTATACAATTTTTGTGCAATTATATTTTCGGAGTTTTTTTGGTAGATTAGCCTAGTTTAACTTTTAGTTAATTAAATTAAAATCTCAAAAATTTGTTGCGAGGCGCAATTTCCATCATTCAAAATATACTATATGTACCAAATTTGGTAGCTGTAATTCAGACGGTCTGGCCTGTAGGCACATTCATTCAAACACACACACGTGTCTTTATTATTAGTAGAGATTATCATTTGTTTATAGCTTAGCAATGACCTAACAAAACTGTTCATTTACCTAAAATCAAACAATTGGAATTTTTGGAAAAATTTCATATCTATTATTTTGTCCAATTAAGTAACTTTGAATGTTAATGTAAAGAAAAGTAAATTATACATGCGAATATATATTAAATAGCAGGTATTGTTTATTTTAAAATAAATGTGGAATTCGGGACGAACATCTTTAAAACTCAAAGGCAGTTGAAGATTGATTCTTAAATCAACCGAACACTTAATATGAATTTTATTTTCTCGAAACATATTTTTATATTGCATCAACTTTTAAAACAAAGTAAAGTTAAATTATAGAATGAGATAACTGCAATTTTTACATTTGCACGCGAATAAAATTTGCAGTTAATTCTTCTCGAGGACAAGTTATATCTGTGTATCAGATTACTCTACAAAGAATGTAAAAAGGAAAAAGAAAGGAAAGAAGCAAATAACACGTGAATAAAAGAAAAAGAATGATTCCTTAAAATTCAAAACCTTGATATTAAATTTCATTCAGTAATAAAATACAAAAGACAACTATCAACTTTCATCTTTAAAACAATATCTATTTGTTTATTACTAATTGAATTAAATCATTTGAAATTCTCAGTGAAAAAATTTTATTCATTTAATTTTGCAATGTTAATAAATGATAACAGTTACATGCCAGAAGATAATTTTTGAAGATAAATTATAGGAAAATAAATGAAAAGCATAAAAGTAGGATATTTTTAAGGAAATGTATTTATGAAGGATATTATAGTGCATTATCAGACAGACATCAAACAATGAATAATAAAAGTAAATAAAGTTAGTTTCGGTTAATCTAATAAGCAAATGTTCATTTTATGATAAGGAAATAGTAAGCGCATCATATGATTGAAACATAGTCGATTTAAAGGAAAGGTTATTGATACTCTTGGCAGATGATCGTGCAGTGCGTGATACTGAATAATAGAGAATGCGAAAGATGACAGAGATTTAGAAATACAAAATATTATCATCTGTCAAAAATGTTTACAAATTTGTGCCATTTCCTTGACCAATATGTAAGAGATAAAGCCATGCAGCCATTGTGTCAAGTTTGACAGAGTGATGGGTTTACTAAAATTGAAAAATGTATGAGCATTATGTAAAACACTCCCTACATAATAAAAATAGTTTGCCATGAAATGATCTTGTTTTTACGTAAATGTGGAACATCTCAAAACAATAATAGTAAAAGTTAGTTAATTAGTTTTAATCGATATGTTTCTCTATTATAAAAACAAACTACGAATATACTTCATTAATCCATATTCTCGTGTACTTAATTAATGCACAATCAAATGATGAACGACGACTATTAGATTTGATTACATGTGTTATATAATGCTACAAGCCTATGATTAAATTTATTGCTATTGTTTTTACGTGGGTGATTTAAGTATATTTATACTAAAGACCTCCCTCATTATTGGATCGGTTATTAAGAGTATGCGGACGAAAGATTGCAGTATAAATAAGCAGGCTTTTGTTACTGTGGTTAATAAAGTAATGTTGTGGATTCGAGTTACCTTCACTCCAATGACAGTGCACACCTCCTACGGGAGGAGTTGAATCGTGGCGGTAATACGGATATTTCCTGTGTGGCCCCTTATGACTCTAATCTAAGTTTCCCGCTGTCAGGATGACCGTCGTTCACATCACCCATAATGCTTAGGCACAGATTAGGAAAACCCTTTGCAAAAGAAAAATGGGAGGAGGACTTTGTTATTTTGTTTTGAATCACATATCATCAATAACCGCCGTTCCGATTGATGACTAATAATTGCTTCTTCATGACAAAGCTTTAACCCTTTCATATAAAATAAGGTGTCTAACACTTGCATCCAATTAACGAATTTTAGTACTTATACTAACAGTTAACTAGATATATTAAGTAATTTAAAAACTTAAACAATAGAAAATGCTTCAATATTTCAAGTTTTCTTTAATGTTTACTATAAGGATTCAAATAACATTCTATGCCCAAATAAAATGCATCATCTAATTAGGAGGTTACATAAAATCGTAGATTATGGGTTTAAGATCTTTACCCCAACTTCTTACTATTACTGGTTAATGGTTTACAAGAGGGTGTCTTAAACTATAGGCCTAGGCAAATATCCTTAGGATCACTACAACAAGATTTCTTAAACTTTAAGAATCGACCTGAATCCTTCTGGTCATTATTTATGTATAAATATTCTGTATTTTTTTACAAACAGGCTTCCTAAATCTTTGTTTCAGTCCCGAATTGTTATGCCTCTGGATATATTTTTCAGAAAGGCTTGCAAAGTTTTAGGGTCTTATTTTCATATTTTAATGAATTTTATGCTTAATTATTTCTCTATATCTTTTGGTCTTGACCTCACATGGACAAACAAAACAAATTTTAAAAAAAACCTCGTGATTTAGAACATCTCATTAAATTTTTACAAATAAATATATTAAACCTTTCTTTTGGTTTATTAATATTCAAAGATAAACCAAAAGAAATATTTTCTATTTCTAATTTCTGAAGACGCCCCCTCCCTCGCTAGCTATATATACATTTCGTAAATTTTTCGATTAATGTTGGAGTCGTCAGCAAAGGAAAGAACATCCGATCTACAGCTCTCTTCCTATATTTTTAACATTTGGTATTTGTTTCAGCAAAAATTTACATGAAAAAGTATATATTTATTTTCGTCTTCCCTTTACAAACACAAATCGGCATCTCGAAATTCCTCCCGTCAACGCGAAGGCCCCTTCGAGTGAAGAAAGTGGCGGAAGGGTCATACACCTCCCCGACCTCCCATTCCGGCAGCTTTCACCTCGTGGCCGAAACCGAGACAAGAAGCAGAAAAATAACATTCTTCCGTAAGCGGCGGATCACGAGGGGGAGGGGTCTTGAATATCTGTAGCAGCTTGCACCGCCCGCGGCTTACGGCATACCGGTCAGCACGCGCCTCGAGACGACTTCAGAAGAAAAAAAAAGTATCTAAAATTAGGAAATGCAGCGAGGGAAATATCAACGACATCACTACAAATGATATTAACAGCTATCCTAAGACAAAGCTTTGAATATTTTTAGAAAGAATTATTGTATAATAAAGATTTCTCTTAAATATTATATATTAATACATCATTTTATGAATTTTTATATGCATGAAATTTAAATTTTCAATGAAGTATATAAAATTGCTATATATAAAGTTTAAAATTTGCTTTAAAAAGGGGAAGGGGGGCGATTGCTGTGATAGAGAACAAAATTTCTAAACAATTTCAATGCAATTCTGTACAATTTATATTCAATATTTATATAATTTCTATACATTTCTATAATTTTATTCGATTTCTATGCCTTCTATAAAATTCTATAATTTTATTCAATTTCTATATATTCTATAAAATTTCTTTTCATCTTTTCAATTATTAATGAATTTTCAATTCCTATTAAAATCTTCTACTAACTTTTGACATTAAAAAGCTTTATTTATTTTTTTTATCGAAAATGTTTGCAAAATTAGGGATTCAAAAATATAATTGGGTGACGGTGTTTAACCATTAATAAATATCATCGTACTGATCCTAGAAAAATGTACTAATTTGACTATGAATATGCTATAGCAAAACTTATTTAATAATTAAAAAAAGTCCAGATATGCTCTAAGTAATCAGTTTTTATTCAAAAATATTAATTATTAATATTAATTTTCATCTATATTTGAACTATGAAACTGAATGAGAGTAATAAAATAAAATTTTATATGCATATTTCTAACTATTATGTTTGTACACTAGAATATCAAAGTAAATTAATTAGATACAAAATATATGAAAGCAGGTTTTCGAGAATAAAGGGTTTTGAAATATAAAAAATAACATTCAAAAGTTTCTTAGGTCAGAAGTGAAAGCTTTCTTACTCCAAAAACGAAACATATGGTCCAGGGGTTAACTTCTTCAATGCTATACATATATTACCAATTGAAAAAAAAAAATACTTTTTCGTTCTGTTTTTAATTTTCTTCGAGGCAATAAATGCACTTCTGAAAAAATTTATGAAATCTACAATTTTATAAATTCTTTAATCATATTTGTCCTATTTTATGAATAGTTTCGACTGAAAAAAAACTATTTAAAAATCATCAACTCATAAAAAAATATCAACTTTTCATGTTTGAAACTGATTCATATATAAAATTTTGAATTTCCATCTTTTAAATAAATAATTAAAGTAAGTGCAGCATTTAATGGCTGATCTAACTCGAGACAGCCATTGAAATGTTCTAAAAGTCATTTAATATAGTAATATTCAAAGTTTCTTAGCTCGGTTTTGTTTTAATGGCAGAAATCAGAAATTTCTTTTATTTAAAATGTTTATGCATCAAAAATATTTTACTAGATATCACTAAAAGAATTTGGAGCTAAATAAAAATTTGAAATTTCTCTATTTTTTCAACATTACGTTTATTGATTTAAACAACATAAAATATAATTATCTAGGTGATTTAAAATGTTTCTGAAACCAGAAGTAATGATTATATCTTTAATGGTTTAGAAGTTAACTATTGGGGTATAATTAGATTGGATACTCAACATGCATGAGCATTTTATTAATCTTTAAAATATTCTGCAAAATGCTTCCTTTCAATATATAAGCCAATTAAAATATTTTTAAAAAAAAAACATGAAGGCTATAGCAAACTGAAAACTTTAGAACTGGTGATAATGAAGTAGCAGACTTTGTTGTCATCAACATAAAATTTTGGTCGTGTATTGCTGGCTACGGATAAATTTCTTGCGTGTGTCAGCACAAAAAAGCATTAAAAGGAACGAGTTATGGCACTTAGCTAAATAATTAAACTTCACAAATGCGGAAATCAGTTGAAAAGTGTCAGTCTTCATTTACTACCGAAAGGCCAAGACCAGTCTACATCACTACCACTTTACCTTTGGCAATCAGGAGGTTCAGGGTCATAAACCCGAAGAGGCAGATGAAAAATTTACTCTTTTTTTCAACTTTGTGGTTTATGATAATGTTCCCTGAAGCCAAACAAAGGTCAACTATTTGCACTTTACTTAATATGCCACTCGAGATTCATGTTTCTAAAGTTAGCTGATAAATATTTTGAATTTCCATGTTCTGCATATCATTTGCAAAAATTAATCATGTCATTTCTACAAATAACTCAAAGTTATATTCAACCCGTTATTTCATGTCGCATTTAAACTTTTTTTCTTTATTCAAATACAAGTTCGTTTGAGATTAAATTATGTATCGTTGAAAAAAATTTGTGAAAAAAAATTATGATGATTTTTTTTTCCCCCTTCAGAAACACTTCCTTACAAATATCTTAATAGCCTATAAGGTTTGATTTAAATGACAGTGGAAACTCTTTCCATATTTAAATGGTGATTCATTTGAGATCAAGTTATTTCCCTTCCCTTTTAAAGTTACTTTCTGCAAAATATTTCTTGAAGATATTATTTTGTTTTCTTAAGAAAATTTTCCCTTTTTTTTAAAAAAAAAAAAAATCTTAAGATATTTAACTTTAGTAACCATGAAAAATTTTCAATACTTACATTCAAGTTCAACTGAAAGAAAGCTATTTGTTTTATTCTCTAAATAAGCTCCATGAAAAAAATTTCTTCAAGATATTCTCCATTTCCCTTCAGAAAAAATGCACCTATAGATGCTTTAAAATTTTAATTGAATTTTTAGAGGCATTTTTAAACTATGAATCAAATAATTTGTTTAAAAAAATAAGGGCCATAAAAGTAGTGAAAATTGTTCTGTTAGATTTTTCCCGTTAAATAATTAATGTCACAAAAAATAAATTACAACAAAAACAAAAATACTTAAGAAGGTATATGTTAAATTTTAAAACTTATAATATTTATTTAATTTAAATAATTTTTTGTCTTAAATTTATTGTTATTAATATTGTATTAACTTTATTTATGCATAAATTTCGGTCCCGAAAAAAAATTTCATAGTAAAATCACCGAAAGGTTGTTCAGATGGGAAAATGTTTTAAGAAATCCTGTTCTAGAAAGAAGAATTCATTTTCCTTTCAAAAGAGAAATTATCTTTAGTCTTTTAACCCTTTTTAACCACTAATTAACTAATCACTGACACTAATTCATCAATTTCAATCAATAATGCTTACCCTTAATTCGTCAATTTTCGTACGAAGTTATGTAGGTTGGCATAAACCTGACAAATTTTTTAATAAAACAGAAACTTAGATGCTTCAGCTCCTTATATCACACAAAATTATATCATTAATTATTCAAATTAAATTTATGCAGTAAATTAAATGAATCACTTTTCTTAAACCCAATTCCAATCCTTAAAAATATTTTAATGTATCATGACTAGGAAAAAATGGCATTTTAAAGGATTAAGAAACGCTGTATAATGCAGGATGAGGAAAAAAAATTATTTCATCAGAAGTAATTGAAATGAATTAATATTCAAATATACTCTAGCCTATTCTTTCATTGACAGTTTCAAAATCAACTTTCCCTTTAATAATAAATATCAACCCATAAAAAAACAATTCCCAACACCATTGCGTTATATGCGATTACAAACAAAATAAAATACCTTTTAAAACCGAAATTTCAGAAACAAGGATGCAAAAGAAAAGTGTTGCAAGGAAATCTGACATTACCCCCCCCCCTTCCCTTTTCAAATGTCACAGATAATGTCCAATCCCTCCCTTTATGAATTAATAAAATTCGTTTTGAAAGCTCCGGCCATTACACGCCGGTCTTCCTAACACGGTCAGCACCCACAGCCAGCCAAGCCCACCTATTTTCCCGAGCTACAAATCACAATAGCCTGGATATTGCAATCTTCTGCCAGCGTAAAAGGGAACAGAATCGACTTTTTCGCCGCTTTTCACTCATTTTCTAGCTCGAGCATCGGAGCGCGTCGCTTTTAAAATAACTATGTTACTCCCCAGTGTGTTTCCAGAAATGCTGGGTTATTAGATAACAGATGCTGAATATCTCACCATCTGTCTTCCACCTGGTGTAAACAAATCGTTCTGGGTTCAGGAGTGCGTTTATAATGCATAATTATGAACGAAAAACGAATAAATAAAAATGCAAATATTTGATAAAAACTAAATGTGGATAATATTAACCACATTAATAACTTTGGGTACACATTTATTTGCAATTGCACATTTATTTTGTGTTAGGAACAAATTAAATTAATAAAGCAGTAAATATTATCCAAAATTTCATTTAATTCGCACTATATGATATATATTCCCATAGGATATTGATATAATTTAAGGCACTTGGTATTACAATAAATTATGACAAATGCATGACGATCTGATACGTCAAATGTACCCAAAGGGTTAATTAAATTTGCAAAAAGTAATATATATTATGCAATTATTTTATACGGAATATATTTTTTAAGTATTTCCCTTATCATTACAATTCTATTTTCTCGTAAACGAAGTATATATAAAAAAATAAATGGTCGAAAAATTCGAATTCGAGATTTTGCCGAATCTACATGTTTCAGACCTCCCAGAATCCAAAGGGGGGGCGCTGTGGCCTGGTGGTAAGGTCTCGGCTCTTGAGCCGTAGGGTTTCAGGTTCAAGACCCGACTCCACCGAAGAACCGTCGTGTGAGGGGGTCTGTTGTACGTTAAATCCGTCAAGGCCAAACGTCCTCCCGCTGGTGTGGCGTGGTGTGGAGAGGGGGGTGCCAGCTCAGGTGTCGTCCTCGTCATCTGACCACAGTTCAAAATGACGATGTCCATCCCAAAATAGCCCTAGTGTTGCTTAAAACGGGATGTTAATATAACTAACTAACTAACCAACCCAGAGTCCAAAAAACACATTTTTAGAAATATGATTGTCTGTCTATGAATATAACTCGAAAACGTTTTGAGATAGGTGGGTGAAATTTGGTATTTGAACTTTTAATCAAATTTCTAGATTTTTATCATTTTGAATGAAATACATTCAGAAGTCAGTCTGTCCGGCTGTCCAAGTACAAATGAACCCGATAACTAGAAACTGTTAAGAGCCAGAGAGATAAAATTTGGTTCACAGATTTAACATCTAAAATGTAAATCCGTATCACCTTTTGTACTAAATCTTACTAAGAGTTGACCGTCTATCTGTACTTTTGCTTGCATGTAAATGTGATAATACAAAAAAGTAACGGTTCAGGTAAAGGAAATTAGCATTTAAAATGTAAATTCTTATCAAATTTTGAGCCAAATATCTCAAAGGGTTGATCGTCTGTCGGTCTGTATTTTCACATGCATATAAATGAAATATCTAAAAAAATAAAAGACTTAAATAAATGAAATTTGATTTATATTTTACGACCAAAGCACTGTATAAGGTTCTGCCTTCAAAAAAAGGTGTCCAAAGGTGTTTGTCGAAAAAAAGGTGTCCAAAATATACATTCGATTTTTTGGTACTTGTATATTAATCACAAATCGGAGATTAATAGCCAAAAAAAATCAAGTTACATTCGATATTTCCTTATTATTCTTCGCTAATGTCATACAATTAATAACCAAGTCCTCTTTTTCTTTACAATGCTACAAAGCACATAACTCTCATTTGAGACTCTGAAAGTAAAAATCTGAACAATCGTGTCATTTAAGGCCTTTTCCAAAGGTCCGGGAAAACTTATATGCCGGGGGGGGGATCACACTGTTAGTTAATAGTTTGTGAAACTACTCCCACTTGACTAGAGACTTTATGTTGAACAACATTAAATCTTGATGGCATCAATTCACTTGATGATATAGTTAACAGACAAACTGAACTGTGGACGTTATACAGTATTTAACTGCACGCTGTCATACAAAGAATTTTTTGTTTAGCAACTTTTTCTCTAACGTGAAGAAAATCCCGATTATTTCTGAACCCCTAATACCTGTACACCATACCCTTCCCTATTAGTGAATCCACTGCTTTTTGTATTTCCATCAATCAATAATTTTGTTAGCCTAACCGGTGCCAGATAATACGCCACATTGTTTCATACGAAGTATCAAATCAAGTAAATTCAATGATGTCAATACAGATGTTCCGCTGGGAATAAACTAGTAGAGAAAAGGAAACTCCTCTTAATCAAACCGTTTTAACACTAGACAAGAAACAACGTCACGGAGTATAAACAATGGAAGAGTTGACAGTAGCTGTTGTTGTTGTCGCAAAAGTAACATCAACAAGGTATGTTGTAACCATGAATCTCTTCACACTCCAGAGCACATTGTGAACCAGAACGACACCCGAAATGACGTGATTGCCATTCTCAACTGGTGCATCCCGTGTCACGATGGAGGGCTTTAAAAAAAACTTCGCCGTTACCATGTTTAGTATCGACAGAAAAGGTTCTTCCATGAGCGACGTTGCATGCTCCCTATTTATTTGGACGTTCCCTTTTTAAATCAGCAACATACTTCGCACCATGGACCACTTTTATCGCTGAGTTTTTGCCAGGATTATTCATGTGTTACAATAGAAATGTGTTTGCTTTCAACTGTGCTCCCTTGAAGAGTAAAGAAGGTGAATGTTGAATCGAGTGTTGTAGATTCCTGGATGTTTATAAATGAATATCCCAACTTTGCAAGGCTGTTAAAAGAGAACAAAACAAAATACAACCTCGTTGTTCTTCAGAAATTGTAACCAACGGCTAAAAATTAAATTAATAAGTATTTATTATAAGCACCGCCAAGAATACCAACGACATCAATTCAATGCGATACTCTTCCCATACTCTTTCAGCATCTCTGATGTGATGTATTGAAAGCCAGCACATATGCATGTTTCAGTTTATCAAACCCTCAGAAGCTACTGCACCCCCTTTCCGTGGTAACGCGGACACGACATCATCATCAATTTCCAATGACTTACTTTGCTGTACTTTGTTTTCTTTTAACAAACCTGAAAAGTTGGGATGTTCATTCATAAGTACCCTGTATATTAGCGTATGAAATAGTCATAGTTCACATTTGATATCATTGCATGATAAATCTTGTTTGCTTTAATGTCAGTGTATAATAAATCCATATTTATATCGATACATATCAATTCGGGAGTAAAAAACACAATTATATTATTTATTTTCTTATGAACCAAGCACTCAAGAAAGCGTTTTGTTTACAAAACTAAAAAGTTTTAGGAATAGTTGACAGTTCAACTCTTATTTTGATGCTTTCCATACGAGGATTTAAGGGGTAGCGTTGTACCTTGACTATAATTTGATATTTTCACCTCTTGCCATCATTAGATGTATAACATGAAAATCAGGAATCTGGGCATGATAGGATGGAATCTGGGCATGGTATTAGTTTTTTGCTCTTTCATTATATTTAGTTTTAAAAATGATATAAACTCACTAATACTTTGTCTCCATAGCAATTCCTAAATTTGGCGACTTGGGGACCTATACACTCTTTGTACCTTCCCCCCCCCCCTCCCCATCGATACTCCACTGTATCCTCTCGATTTAGCCGCTGTTCAAAATTAATACCAATTTTGGGTTCTACTGTAACTGACCAAACCTGCAATCACAAATTTTGCAGAACAGTTTTCAAAACCGAAGCCGAGATAGGACTCTACTACAAATAACTTCCATGAAATCATAAATTCTACAGACTTATTGTAGCATAATGTTAAAGAATCAGACCAAGATAGAATTTTATTGCAAATGACCATTCATGCAGTTTTAAATTCTACAAAACAATATTCAAAATACCAGTCTAAAATAGGAATCATGCAGTCACAAATTCTATAAAATAATTAAAAGGCTAGTTAAGCTAATCTATCATTCAGTTACCAATTTAACAGATAGTTGCAGAATAATTTTCAAAAGTCAAGTTAAAGCAAAACCTTAATGCAACTGAACCAATCACTTAAATCACGAATTTGACAGAACAGTTCATTCAGAAATCAGGCTAGAAAATTGCTCATGGGCAAATCACAGTGATATAAATTTCACGAAACGGTGATTCAAAATATTTCGGTAATTTACTAAACAATACTTTTCAAATTCTTTTCTTTTGGGTTAATTGTCCATGGAATTTTTGCAACGCAGCGTGGAGATTCGAATCGGTCGGGAAGAAGTATGAAATAAGATGCAGACAGAGTCACTCGAAAGTGGCGAAAACTGCTGACTTGCCTTGCAGTGTGTAAAATTTCACACGCCAGGAGGAAATGAAACCCGCGGATTAAAAATGTGATCTTATTCCTGAGCTTACTTAAGTATCTATTTTGAGGTGTCATCAAGGGCACGGTTAGTGGATTATTCAAATTTTTTTCACATGGATCTGTAAATCTTCCCTTGTATTCCAAAGAAGATGATTCCAAGCCGTTCTGACTCATTAATTCTGTTTATCATAATCTATATACACTTGTTGATATAAACAAAGATATTACTTGGAAATGGTTAAAGATAGGCTCGTAATAACTATCTTTAAAGGGTAATCTTACCGAAAGATGCTCTTTAGCGAAGCATTTCTATGGTAATTGTAACTTGTTGAATATTCATTTGGGTGAACGAGATAAAAGTACCGCTTTATTCTTGAAGATGCTCAATCAATATCAACAAATTTGTATCAAATATTTGAATTAAGAATGGATAAACGATTTATGACGATCATTAGAGCAATCTCAATTCTATTATGGTAGTTATATAAAGGAGTTGAATGCAATTTTGTATGTGAGTGGACGTATACAAGGAATATGTTCATTTCGTTCATCGCACAATATTTGTTTAATTAAATTTCACTTGGTTGCCACGTGTAAAAAAAAAAAAATTGTTTCTATGACAACAAACAAACATGGATTTTATTTCTCATTGTTTTCGTCATACCCGTATTGCAATACTATGTATTATTTCAGAAACTAATTAATTAAGCTCAGTCTTTCATCTGTATTTGAGTATTAAATATTAATAATTAATATTAAAATAATGATGAAGTTATTTCTACTTAAATTAAATAATGAAAACGATGTTTTAACGCTTACCCTAATAAATTTTAAGTTTCAAAAAGTATTGATAATGATGTCGTGTCCGCGTGACCATGGAAAGGGGATGCAGTAACTTCTGAGGGTAAAGACCCCTGAGCACCCGAGGGCAGAAGTCTGACTTCTAGCTCATATGAAGATGAAACTCACACATTCGCTTGCACAACCCTTTTTTACAGGGGGGAACATTCACACACCTCACAGATAGAACACAGATGAAGAACAACCATGCCCGAACTGGGATTCGAACCCGGGACGCCCAGATCACGGAGAAGATGCGCTACCCCTATGCAAAGACGCCGGCTTCAAAAAGTATTATAATACTTTAAAAACCAAGCAAATGACATATTTAAACTTTTATGCTTTTTAAGCATATTTTTAATGCAAAGTGTATGCTTTAAAATTTAATATCAATGATAAAGAATTGTTTTTATGGATAAGATATCATCTTAATTAACTAAATAAACCAATGAGAATACAGTACACACCCGAATCTGGTTCGCGATTATCCGGCTTCCGTACTATCCGACCTAGATTTTCAAAACCTAAAAATTGTAAGTTTTGACTCATATCTTAGGGTTATATTTTTATATTTGTGTATCATTTATCTGGGGAAAATCAAATAACTTTGAATAAATTTTCTTATAAATTAGGCCTACGATTTAAGTTCAAGTTTTGTTTATGTTTCCTGCATTTAAGTTGGGCATTACAGAATTTATGTTAATGAATATAAACTTTTCACATTTTAACTTATTTTTTCTCGAATAAATTCTTGAAAGGTACAGTACAGTATATAAACTATCAGTACAGAGCCTTCTATTGTAAATTGACACTTCAACGGCAACGGATTCTTTGGTTCTCCGAGCCGCGGAGTTTATATTCTGCGTGCTTTGAAATAAATGGTGGGCTTAGTACTCAATAAGAAGTGAGAAAATATACATTATAACAGCGAAGCTGGGGTATAGCTTCTTGCATTTTTAAGTTATTGTGCCTTTATGTAAACACAATAAGATAGAATAACAAACTTGCAGGTAATTTTTTTTTGATAATTTGATATAGATTTACAAATTTGAAGATAAAGTCATATATCAAATTTGATGCAGTTAACTCGTTGTGTTTTTGAATTATGTTTACAATCGTACTGAGAGGCAAATAGGCTGACTTCCTAAAAGCCGATTTCAACCAAAATTAGGAAGAAATTTAAAATGTTGGTGAGCTCCAAACATTAAAAGACTGATTCGTTCTGGATTCATTTTTAATTCAAAATTAAATACAAAATTAGATAAATACAAGAAATTTTTACAATTTATTATCTTCTACTAAAGATAAATTGTTAGTTAACATAAATTTATATTTTGTATTTAACGAATATGGCAGATTATAAAATAAAAATGAAAAAGAAAATTAAGGAAATACATTTGAGAATAAATGGAATGTTTTGTGAGCGAAAGATCTTATCGTAAAATAGTTCCATCAAATGCAATTATACTCATTTAAAACGTTTTGAAAAATACCAAAAAAAAATGTGAATAAAAGAGTTCAAAGAGGAGGAAAAAATGGACAACAGAATGAAAATAGCAAGGGTGAAATTTCGTAATGAAAGTGAGCAAGCAGTTCAGCTGATGCATTTTTTTTTCATCGATGTTAAATAACCCATTACAATGTCAACAGACCAATCTAGTCGAGTTTGGATTTTTTTACATTTCACAGTCTTTTAACAGATCGCTAGATGCCATTTTTAACCACGCGATTATTGATAACAGAATTGCATATCTTGATTGAAGTTTAAAAATCATTTCACGAGATGGTTCATAGATTGCGATATTTTTACTAATGCTATAATAATAACCATTTTTGCTAGCATTACAAACTGTAAAGTAAGTGAATAATGGTAAATAATAGTATTAAATGTGTTTGGCGCGGTTTCAGATATGTTATCATCAAATTAACATCACAAATGGTTCCAAACAACATTTTAAGAGGCTTTCAATATGAAAGTGTTTTTTAGTGATAATATCATTGTATTCGATGAGATCCAATTTTGTTGCATACATAAAATATTAATGGAATATTAAAGAAAGGAAAAATAATCGTCAGTCAATTCGACCTAGAGTTGTATTTCGAAGTTTCAGACCACCTTGAATTAAAAAAAAAAAAAAATTAAAAGCAGAAAAAATATCGATTATTCTTAGTTGATAACTTTAGCACAGAGATTGCAAATTTATGTGTTTGCGTGTGTAAAAAAATGCAAAAGTTTGCATTTTTTTAATAATTGATCTTCAATATAATCTTTCTTCTAATAATAGATTGTATTCACCAGTAATTTTATTCTTATATTGAACAGAACTTTAAAACTTTTATTTAATCGATTATAATTCCTTACTTTCACCAAAAAAATTAATATAAATCCTTTCGTAGAAGTTTAGAAAGAAGATGACGCCTTTTTTTTTTATTCTGAATTTGATTCTAAATTCTGAGAAAAATTCTAGAATTATATAATATAGAATTATATAGAATCTGTTTGAAATAAAAATCAAATGGAATTCCTCCGTATTTGTTTAATCCAGGAGAACTCTGGTAAATCAGCTAAGACAGCAAAAATCAATGAGAATGAACAAAATTTTGAGAAAATATATTTTCTGTTCAAAGGCATGGCATTTTTTTAGCATGAGAATATTAAGAAAATTATTTTGATTTTGATTCAATTTTAATTGGAAAATAGGTTCAGTAAAATAAATATCACTAACGCTATTTTTATGAAGAATATTATGTTTTAAAAAATCTGTTAATAACTGGAAATCAGGTTTTAAAATTTCAATAAATTTCGAATATATAGTACAATAATTGTTTCGAAACCTTTAACCTGTTTTTCACGATTCATAAATTAGAAATGAAATCTCAAAATCAGAATGCACCTTAAATTTAACCTTTAAAGCAAATTTCGGATTTTAATACAATATAATTTTTGGAAATCCCAAACTTAAATTTAAATTCACTAAGTGTTGTAGAAACTATACTTTGATTCAAACAATAAAAAAAACATAAAAACATCTATAAGACGATTATAAACATTTTTAAAACAAAATTTATCTCAGAATATTTAGCAATTTAATTTTCTATAAAATCATAAGATACATGTTAATTATCATTGACAGAATTTTATTGAACGATATTTTCCCTTTTCTTTTAGAGTGAGATATAAAAAAAGAAAAGATTCTACTCTAATTATTGTAAAGAACGAAAATGTAATATATTTCGTTATTTTTTCTATTAATATATCTGTATCAGCCCTGATTTTGAAAAACTAAAAACTGACAGCAATATAAAAAATAAATGTAACCAACAACTCTGCATGTTCTTCTGTAATTCTTGCTACCTTTCTATTCTTGTCCGTGATGTGTTTACTATTCGTGCTTATTTGTTAGCTTAATATAAAAATAAATTGATGGTTGATTACGAAAAAAACGTTACAAAATTATTGTTTGCTTATTGATTTCTGGGTTTAATTTTGTTGCAAATATTATCCACTAGAGTTAGTGCAACGTAAGTTTTTAATTAGAATTATTTTTAATAATAGAAGTATAGATATGCATCTGTTGGAATTTTTTTTCTTTTTTTTAAAAGCTAGAAATATTGAGGAGTTTCTTGTGTCCGCTTTAACAATGGCCAAAGATGGCAGCTTATCTGTGTTTTAAAACTCGCCGTTTCTCTCCTCTTTTTCTTTCGTTTTTTTTAAAGCCATCATCATCAAACTTAACAGCTTTCACCTCAGAAAATGATTTTTCTTTTGTGTAGTGAATAAATATTTACTGAAACGCATCTTTAAAAAAAAAAAAGAATTCTTTCTCAAGTTCATGCGACATAGCGTTACAATTTAGAAGCGTCGTGGAAAAATGTCGTTTGTGTAATCAACTAGAAAAGTTTAAAAACAGATTTTTTAGCAGGCGAAATTCTTTATTTTTTTTAAATTCAAGTCAATGTATATGAATTATCTATAAAAATTTTAAAATTTCGAATTTTAAATAAATTTGGCAATGATTTTAGCTGTGTTTTAGCTGTTTAGCTTTAGTCGTGGGAAGGGGGGGAATTAAAACTCAAATGCAAAATTTGAAATGCTTTCCTTTAAAATTTTCAATTTTTGCTGTCTTGTTATAAAAGCTCGGCCATACATCCTAAAATAATTCAAAATTCTTTTCTTTTCTTTTTCTTTTTTTACATATGTTTATACATATTAGTAAAA
Source organism: Argiope bruennichi (assembly GCF_947563725.1). Taxonomy (NCBI): domain Eukaryota; kingdom Metazoa; phylum Arthropoda; class Arachnida; order Araneae; family Araneidae; genus Argiope; species Argiope bruennichi. The sequence continues at coordinate 113,711,342 of NC_079154.1, forward strand.
AACTATACGTAGTAATCTCTTGACACTTGTGCGTAAGAAAACATTGACTCTAGAACTACTAAAACTGGTGTAATTATAAAAGTGGGTGTATAAATGATTTTTGCGGTAAATTTTTACATAATTCGTTTTAAAATTAGATTAATTGCATTTCTGTGAAAAAACTTACCAGCTATCAAAGTCATATTAATTCAACGTGATATTAATTAGAAGATATTGAGTGCAGGACAAAAAGTTTTTTCATAAATTGATTAATCATTTAAGAAATTAAATATTTTGAATTTCAATTACTTTTTCATAATAAAACATTCAATAGTTCTTCAGATCAAACGGATGGATATTTATTCTTCAGAAAATCATATACTGGCTGAAAAAGCTAGGATAAAAGGCTGGAGAATCAAAATAGATAATAAAGACTGAAATACCCCCCCCCCAAAAAAAAAACACCCCGAGATTTTAATTATTCAAGTTTTCTCTGAGTGTTTTACCTTTGATAAATGGAATTATCAATTACGCTGTTTCATAAGTGGATAAGTGGTTTATTACGCTGGATCACCGAACAAAACAAAGTTGTTTATTTCAATACAGTCCCTTACCATTCTGAATAGTGATCTAATAACAAAAATGGCAACTCATGCTACAAATTTCAACAGCATAACAACTTGAATATAAGTGATCTATGGCGGAAGATTTAACTATCATTTCTGTACATATGGCATGTTTTTGCTATCATCGAGTCGCCGGTGGTAATCCGTGAATTGTTTGCAATAGAGCATATGGGAGAAAAAGTGATTGATAGATGTACTTTAAGAAAATATTTTAAATAGGCATGAGAGTTTAAATACTGCACGTAAAAATTAATTGCAAATTATCTTTCTTTTCTAAATTTATGGATTCTATTTTAAGTTATTTCATTTTTTTTTGAGATTTCGTTTTGCTTTTATATAAAAAAAATATTTATTTCATCTTTCTAATTAAACTTTTCACACAATCCTAATATAAACCATTATACAATGGCGAATCGTATTGGCCTGGTCACAACGTATTTTTTGCTTTGGGATAGTAAATTTCGAAATTCTAAACCTACATCACTAAAGATCCGTATTGCGTATGGATCTTGACTATGTTAAATTTAATGTAAAAAAACTCAACATGCTCGAAATGGTGTGGTGCGGAAATTAAGACTAAGAAGTACCGATTGAAGTGTCTCTCCCACCATCTCGCAAAGGTTCAAAATTACAAGTTCCGTCACAAGAATAAATCTCAACCCTATAATGGGATATTAATATAACAATGGAATAATTTCATGTGCACATGATTCATGTAAAATAAGGTACGCCAATTTAATTTCGGAATCGACTACGAATCTTAGAAGAAGAAAAAGAAAGTAGTGTCACAGAACAACATAAAGCAATTTAGTTACATGCTAAAAGACATGCGCTGTTCCTTTTACCATATAGTTTTTTGCATTTTCTTGCATTTTGTGTTTCTGATGTTTAATAGGTGTGTGATATCAATATAATCGGTTTCATATTGAATTGATTCCAGTGCAAATAAATTATCTTAGAGGTATAAATGTTTATTATAAAGTTATATTACTATGAACAAAATTATATATATTTATGTTTGCCAGTATGCAGACTCCATTGTCCTTTCAAACAATGCGGGAAAAAGAGAAGCAATCGGACAGCAATTCGACCAAATGAATTGCCTCTTCCTTTTCTTCAAAACAGCCCATTAAATTTAATTATGATGAAGATTCAACACCTCTTTAAATGAAAGATGCGCGTATGGCCGGGAACAATGAATCGCACTTTGCGAACAATTACGGTGATTATTAATGTTGCTATAAATAAGTCGGATACTCTTACTAGTCTGGTCAGTCCATTGCCACTTTCGTGCTATCAGTTGATTTTATCTCTGATTCTTTGTTGTGACTTTTGTGTTCGTACGTCACATGAAAGATATATGTATAATAAATTATGTTTACTATTCTAAAATCAGTAAGTAACAATGCTTAATCATTATCCTTTAGATTAATAATAATGATTAAGAGGCTAGATCTCTTAATTAGAATATATTGGCTATGAACTAGTGTATTTTTATTCTATGTAATTGTTAAAACATTTCACAAGCTTTTAAATGATAAACTTTCTTGAAAGTTCATGAGAAATCAGTAATCAATCAATTTCATGAGAATCTTATTTTTATTTTTAAATAAAACATAAAATATAATGAATAATGTGATTTGGTTTAATTTTATCGACAATTTTCTTCAGCTAATATTACCTGCATTAATTAGCTAGTATTACCTGTATTAAGAAATCGATTTTTTTTCATCAAATAATTGTAATTAATTGAAAGAATTTTTTCCCTTTTAAAAACGGCTGTAAAAGCAGCCAATATAGTCAAAAATTTATAAAATGGTATATTGAACATTTTCAGAAATTTCTCCAACTAATATCTTTCATATAACATATTTTTCATACGTATCATATCTCTCATGCAACAACAAAACCATCAGGCGAATTAAATCAGAAGACAGTTTCGAGAAAGGAAAAAAAATGTCTAATAATTTAATATCCATCCTTTTTCTATAAATGGCATCGTTCTGTCAACATTACCAAATATCGATTTTTTAAAAATAATTGTTCCAGATATATGAATCAACCTTTATAGTATTTGTTTTGTTGTATTATTGCATTTAAAGAATTAAGAGTCTCATATTGGTTTATTTCCGGTCCTTATACAAATAAATCTTACTGTTCCAGAAGTACAAACGTATTACTATTTTTTTATCATCAAGCAATTTATAACATAACCGTTGTTGCTTACTTTTTGACCTCATGAATTCGTTTCTTGTTCTGTATCGCAAAGTGTGTTATTTATCACTAAGTGTTGCACGTAATGCAGCAATAAAGTGTCCTATGAAACATAAATTAATGTTTAGAAAGCTGCTTCAACTTACAAGTCACTGAACTGAAGAAGTAATATATCGTCTCGGAAAAAGACCTACCTCGATATCACTTCAGTCAATATGCTTAGAGTTAATAGCTCGGAACTTCCGTATATACAAGCTGTAGGCCATAAATTTTAGTTACTGCTTTACAATTTAACAAAAACTCACAAAATATTTTAGATATCAAATTTTTATGATTAACTTTGTTTTTAATCAAGTTATAATTTTCTAATTTGAATGCAACTTTTTTAATTTTAGAATATTTTTCTTTTAAAATTTATCATGTGCCAAAAGTAAGGACTTATTTTTTCGTAAAACGTTCCGTGGGGGAGGAAGATTCTTTTCCAAATGCTTAACATTTAGTAGTATTGATTTGAATCTTCCAATAGATAAACCACTTTTCAGTAAGGTTTAGATGCTCGAAGAGATTTTAAAGTGTGGATCTTTAGCGGTACAGAGTACAGCTATATCTTTAACAAAGAGACTAATTTTAGTATCTTGTAGGAATATCTTTGATGTAAATATTAAAGCAAGTGGGACTGAGTGTGGACTCCTGTCCTACTCTGAGTGTATTCCTTGGTTTCGATAACTTGGCGAACTTGTGTGTTGAATAGATATGTAGAAAAGAGATACAGAGTTTGATAATACTGTCAGGAATTTTCATACGGATCCTTTTGTAAATAAGGCCACCATTCCAAAGTCTGTCGAATGTTTCAGCGATATTCAAGAATATCGAGCCGATGTCTTGACGTTACTAAAACCAAGACGGATGGCTTAGGTCATTCTGAGAAATTGTCTGACAGCTGATCGATTTTTCCCAAAGACAAAATGGCAGGGGGAGACTCAGTATTCTATGTATATCATGTAGACTATTTAGAATAGTTTGATTTAAGAATTTTGATGAAGCTAGGAAGAAGACTTATTGGACAATAATTAGAGAGATTTTTACCAGGCTTATGAATAGAGACCTTTATTGAAGTTTTTTTATAAATTCATAAGAAGTTTTCTAATACGGCTTTGGGTTATGTTATTAATATCTGGGCTTTTGTGACTTTTAAGAAACTTGATGCTTACGCGATAACTTCAGATGTGAGGCACGGAGGGATTTTAAGCTTGAAAAGAACAGAAAATGAATCAGTGAGTTGAAACTACGGAGATTGGGAGTTGTACACCTATTAGCCCTCAAAATCATCAAAAATTCGCTCCCTTACTAAGTGACATATTGGGAAGCGAAAACTGGCTTTTGACTTAAACTATTAGTTGGCTGCTTAGGTCACAGACCAAGTTTGATGCAAAGCCAAAAGTACGATGCTCTCTTTTTTCTTTCTCACATAGGCTAAGCTTCATTCTCTTGACTTTTTTTGTTTACTTTTTTTCCCTCCTCTATTGTTTTGTTTTAATTTCTCTTATATTGCTCTGAAGAAAATTCATCTGCTTTAATGCACATTCTCTTTCCTTTGTTAGAAGTCATTCATTAAAAAAAGAATATTGGTAATTCTCTAAAATGTAATTCAGTTATTTACATTGAAAATGCTATTTAAATGCAGAATTTAAAAAAAAAAAATATTTCTACTGTATTTATCTGAGAAATATTTTTTGCAGTACTATTCCTCTCTCAGCTGACGAAAAATCAACACATACAATCAGTCTATGACTGGTAAGAAAACAAGTACAATAAGTTCGGTATTGATGCCTTAATCCTATCCTTAATTCTGCATGAAGTTTTTATGTAGGGTTATGTTTTATTGCTACTTCTCTAAATTAATTCTGCATCATATTTTAGTACATATTTGCCCCATTTCTGTCTTTTAAATGTTAACTTTAAAAAATTTCAGTAATTTTTGATTTAAAGGAGAAAAATTTGTAATTGAAAAATTCAGTTCAATAATTTTTTTAATTGATTAATCTTGGCAGAGATTCTGAATTAATTTTCGTTAAATGTTTAGTAGAAGATGAATTTTTTAAATAGTTTCTCTTATATCTTTACACTCATTTATCCATTGAATTACATTTCACATTAACATTTATAAATATGAAATTGAACAATAAAAGATAATGAAACTTAGTATTAAAAATTATTCATCCAAAAATCCTCCTGATTTTCTTCTTCTCCCTTTCGAAGAGTTTGCATTCTTTAGCTAAATTCTATGAGATGACAATTTTGAAATATTTTTACCGTGAAGTACAATAAAAAGAGTGATATCCAAAAGAGTGCATAGAAAGTATAAATCGAATCATATAATAAAAAACATGTTGTACAAAAATATTAATTCGCAATTTGACCTCAGTATCTGGATTCTAATTATATCCAACAACTACGGAGTTAATCACTAAAAGAATAAAAAGAATCCTTACTTTCTACTCCCCCCCCCCCACAAAAAAAATTGATTGGCCCGCCCCGTAACCTTTAAATAGCTTCTGTCATGACAAAAACCGTCATTAATTTCCAATTTATGAGGTAGCATTTTTAAAATACTACAACAACAAAAAATAACAATCACGAGGGGAGGGGGAGAGATCAAAAGAATCAGTAGAAAATGGAAAGTTGCAATCAATGTAATAAAAAAAAACCCACCCTGCCTAAATTCATACAAAAGATGAACTTTTACTAAAGAAGGGAACTATAAATATCCGCAGAGAGAACAAAATGGCGGAAATCAATAGAAAAGAGCATCGGAACTCAGTGACGCGTCAAACTGACCGCTTCAGCAAGTCCGTGGTTCAAAGCACTCCTTCTATCAGAAGGGTCCATCGCAAACGAACTGTGTTGGACACCGTTGTGATCCATGATGCTGCAGCCCAAGCTTACCCCGTCGATGTTTATTGGAGGATTAATTTCATTTTTTTTATCTGGTTACACGACTTTTTCGAAGGCATGCGTTGAACAGATAGTCAAACAACAAGAGTTGAAAAACAATGGATGACTGGTGTATTTTTCTTCCGAAATACCAAGTACTCATTCATACTTGAAGTAACTTCAGTTAATAATCAACAACGGTTGGTTATTAATAGCATAATGCATCTTGTCAGTGGTGCTTATTTGTTGCAAAACTATAGAAGCTAATATAAAGCAAACATATTAAGTTCAGGGTTAAAGTGTATATATAAATATTTAAGTTTATGAGGGACTTTAAAAAAAAACTCGTATATTAATTTTGTAAAATGAAATGAGATTTCACTGAAGTCTCATTTCAAAAACAGATATAATTGATTTAAGATATAAGATATAATTGACAGTTCAAATCAAAAATGTAATATATATGTGGAAGAAAGGCGTTTAAAATATTCGGAATTCTTTAGCTGGTTGGTTCGAAGAACAAAAGTCATTGTTTAGTCATTGTTTTGCCGATCTGAAAAAATATCCCACTTTTCCAACCTTCATGCCATGAATAGCCACAACAGTAGATTTAATGACAAGGCATACGAAAGTCATTTTGAGATAAATATTCGCATTTTAAATTATAACCAGATGTCTAGGGTGACTCCTAAATAAGTACTATTCTCTATTTTTCCGCGACACACGAGTGAAAAACTGTTTTGATTCTAAATATCTAATTTTAAGCTAGTCATATCCATATGCACTGAGATTTCTATATTAACCATCCTTTTTGAAGCTACTGTAAAACTGTTCTCTGGCAAGCCTTGTAAATTTTATCCCAAACAGATTATGGAGATGATACCTGAAATGGCATTATCTTCTCCAAACTTTCGTAATTTTCCTCCAAGATTTCGTAAATTTTTCGTCATATTAATTGTCACATAATGGACTCTAGGTAGAACCAGGTTTCGAACTATAGAATCCTCGAGTCCTAAGGTAAGAGCTTACTGCCAAGCCACAGTAATGTAGAACAATAACATAAAATTGATGATACTGATATTTCTGTAACAACTTTTATCAAAGTACGCTGATTAATATCAGTCACTCCCCGTGGCGGTGCCACTGGACATGTTCTTGAACTATTGATGAAATTTTACGAATATTTCAGAAATAACCCTCGCCATCTCTTTTCAAAGCACGTATACATGGTTGAAAAATTATTCCACTCACAGTCTGAAATGACAATGCCAACATCCGATGGCCCATCACCAATTGGAAAATACCACATTGTATTCGAGTCATCGCATCCCTATAACAAGAAGATAGCACATATTTGAACCTGCAACCTTTTTTGTGACACTGATCACAATGATCCGCAGAACAATGACTAACTAGTCACCTGTTGTTCTTCGACGCCAACCGATTGAGGAATTCCGAACATTTTAAACGTCTCCCCTCCGCACATGTATTACATTCCTAGATTGAACTATTAATCACTTTCGTCGCACTGTTGATCGAGACATTAGATGTCTCGCTGCTCTCTTCCATTTTCGGCATTCATTCACGATTTAATTGTGTGATTTGAAGTATTCACATTGGTGTATCAATGAAAATATCTGATACGAAGTTGATATCACAATGAAAATATGTGGAATATTATATAAACTAATGTATCTGTTGCATATTTTAATTCATACATAATAATACAAAAACATCTGATACGCTATTATAGCCATTTTGATATTAATATTTGGAACAATACAAATACTAATGGGATTTCGACTGCATTTTTCAAAAAACTGGATAACCGTACTGACGTAGAACTCCACTATGATTTCAAAAATTGAAAATATTGATATCAGGCATATATATGCAAGCACATACAACTAGTTTCAAACAAATTCATCAAGGAAACAAATGGTATGCACATTTTTCTTTAGTTTTTTTAGAACTAATTTATATCTCACATTATTTCATCTCACAAAATTGATTACTTTCCCAGTTTCCAGAAAGTGTGACAAACAATTTGTAAATTGAGCTTGCATTTTGGAGGAGTTAAGTCCACGAGATTTTTGATTTAATAGTTTTTTTTCAGCTGACAATTGAAAATCACTATGATCTGCAAGATATTTTTGATGTAGATTATGATTTTATTTGTTGTTGTTATACTTCATTAAAATCAACGAGAAACATGTATCGTTCATGCCAATCCTAAAATGTAATGAATAAATAGTTGTTTTTTTTAAAAAAACTTGCATCATTTTAGAATTATGTGTGCCATAAAAAGTTACTCTTAAATATTTAAGAATCTCTTATTCAGCATTATTTAACTGGGTGTAATGATATATCTCTTAATATATCAACTAAACCTTTTAATTGGCAAATTTGCAAAATTTGTAGCAAAACATTTTGAGGGTGCACATTTTTAAGTAGAAAATATATATTTAGTGTTCTTATGAATTTATTTGAATTAATTTTATTAATTAAAAAAGTATTTTAATTATCACCTAGAAATAAAAATAGAAGGCATGCTTACAATACTCATGTAAAGAATCTGGAGTTGGAGATTTCCAATAACAGACAATGAAAACACATATTGCATCTGCGCTACTTTGCTAAATAAAGAATTTTTCCCCTATAACTTACATGTGCCGGAAATAATAATTTCATCAATGATTATCAGTTTTATACAGTGTTTAAGAAGATTTTCTAATATTTCCTTTGTACATTGTAAGTCAACAAGGTAAAAAATTAAATCATACTGAGAATAGAGTTATTTTGTCTTACAAAACAGTTATGCTTTGTTCATATATTGTTAGCTTTTAGGTCAAAATTGCGTTTTGTGTTTATTGGTAGAACCATTTGTGATGATAATTGCCGGTGTGAAATTTAAAATTATACGATAATTTTTATTCCTACTGAGCCATATTGTTTGTTTATGTTTCATTCGTTAATTTTTAATCAATAAAATGCTTTTTTTATTAATAAATATAAATCCTTTTCATATAATTTGTACTTTAAATTATTTTTTTTTCTTTTTGTTAAAATAACTTTTTTGTTCTTTATTCTGCCTGTTACAGGACAGTGAAATTGTTTCTTAACATAGAAGATCATTTTACATTTAAGGTCAAATATTTGCATACAGCTACCGGTAATGTTTCATAATATTATTCACCCTACAGAAATACATAAAAAATACATTCCTTGCTCAATCATCCGAGAAAAACATTTTCTCCCACGAAAACTTTAGGAATACCCGCTCCCATCCCCTATCCCACGGTGGAAATATCGCAGGTAGAGGAAGGGGGGGGGTCATTGAATTAAAAAAATCTATATATTAGGGTTGCCATACTGGAATTACAATGTACAAATTTCTGTCTTTTTCAAAATGCTTGGGATTTAGATTTCCTTTTATTTCGAATTCCCTTTTTTAATTTTTATTTATTTCAGAATTTTTTATAAAATCCACTCTACTGTTTTGTTTTGCTTTTTTCTTTTTACTATTATTTACAATATTTCATACCCTTTTATTTAATACCACTTATTTCATGTTTTTAAAATGGAGTTTTGTTACCGATTTTTGCTCACTTCCTGGTGGACTAGTGTTGTGAAATTTTATACATTTGTGCATTCTCGATAATAATATATAATTTTAATATTTTTGAAACTTACTTATCAATTAATTTTTAATTAAATTAAATTTTGATTCTTTTCCTGTGTCGCCATCTGATGGGTAAGTAATAGATCTTATGATTATGAAGTAGAAATTAGTCAAATAAAGAAATGTTTTTTTTAATAACTGTCGCTAATTTAAATATTTTATACTATTCGTTTGATCCAGCTACAGAACATTTTCTAATAAACTTCTTCCCATTCACTGATGTGATGATTAGAATGAGTTTAGATTGTGATTCTTCATCTTTTTACTGTTTATGCAATGCAAAGTTTCTTAAATTCTTCCAATCACAATTCAGTTCCTGGTCAAAAAAAATGGGCTGCAGTGACCTGGTGATCGAGAATCAATCTTAGGATAAGATTGTCAAGGATTCGAGACTCATTTCCAATAGAGATCCGACGTTTAAGGGGCCCTGTGCACATTAAATCGGAATTCTTGCTTCTGGTGTGAAGTGAAAAGTTTTAAATAGCAGGTGTCATCTACTCAAGGTTCAAAAGCAAGCAATCCCACCATGTGCAACTCTAGTATAACTTCAGTTTTAATTAGGCCCAGAATATTTTGTTTAGAACTATTTTGGGCATCTTCTGTTTCGGATGGTATTTCTAGGTTCTACATCTGGCCATCTGAACCGTTATCAGAACGACATCTGAGCTGCAAGCAGCGGGATTTAATCTACACTACATAGGCATTCACGTCAGATTTCATGTGGAATCTGGTATGAAACCCATGATTCATCAATACTGCAATTGAGATTGTCACAAGGACATTGTGATTCTAATATCCAAATGAAATTTCTCGATCAGAAAGTTCAGAAGTAAAATTTTAAACGATATTCAAACAAATGATTCAAAATGATTTTCCAAATAACGATTAGATAAAATCTTTACATTGAATATTACACCGAATGTTGATTAAATCTGAATTTTTAGGAAAGAAGTTTGCTCTGAGTTATTGATTATTTTGTTTACTATTTTCATTAATTTATTTATTATTCATAACTAGATTTGGAAGAATAATGTTTTTATAAAAATTGCACCATTCTAAATAAAATTTCAAATGATCAGAGAATTAAGTAGAGTTAAACTAATTAGAGAGGCGAAATCATCTCTCCTTTAATAAGAGCATATTGCATGAAGTTCACCAGTGAAGTATTCAAAGAGACAATTAGCAATGAACCTATAGTTTATATGAATTCAAAAAGCAGCATTTGGAAAATATAACTAAAGAATTGCGAGATCTGCACTTTTACTAAGAAATTTGAATTAAAAAGATGTATTTTAAAGGAACAGACAAACTAAACTGCAAATACTCTTAGGATATCGAATTTTCCAGCCCCCTACCACAAAAAGATCTGCGATGGGGAAAGGTCACTTAAGAAGCCTTACATTAGTGTTGGGCTTCTGAATTTTTGGGTCACGCTCCCAATTAGAATGTGACCAATCACAGAAAATTTCACATCGTCGTCTACTTTCACATTTTTCAATATTTGTAAACAATATATTGAAGTAAATCATTTTGACTAAAACTATTCCCTTAAGAATTGCGGAAAAATTCCTATAAATCAAATTTGTCTTTAATCATCAATGAATACGCTGTATTTTCTATTTATTTCCATAATTTTGGAGTAACAATAATATGTTCCGAGCGGCAAGGAAACAAAAAAATTCTGCATTGAACACACAAAATTTGGCCTTTTTAAAAACAAGTTCGTGACATTATTCCGCCATCCCGATGTGGAAGCCCTGAAGAGGCTTGTCACAGGTGGCTGACTACCTGTATGGATGCACTTCCGGCGGAAGACATATAGGGGAGAAGGGTGCACAACCCCGCGTGATAGGGCGATTTTGTGGGATTTGTCGAGAAGGAAGAGGCCCCGTGGAGGGTTGGCCACGAAGGGATCTCTTGGGAAGCGTCACAATGGGGCTCTTCAGACGTCCTGCCTATTACAAGGCCATTCGCGAACAGGTATTGCGAGGATTATGCGACATGAGATGTCGTGCGTTCTGTTTAATCCTCCCCAACATCGTTTGTTTCACTCCTCCTCGAGGCTTTCTACTGTAGCATGGAGAGCAGATGGTTTTTAAATGATTGTTTAACTCTTTTCCGTTTGTTTTGTTGTTTCATTCTGCGGTTATCGGAGGTTTTTTTGTTGGTTTTTGTCATGTATCGGTGCGCTGTAAAGCTGTTTTAAAAGATTAAAAGGTCTGCTGAAGGGTGAATAGGACTGAAATCGCAGCATTTGGTATTGATCTGGATCTACTAAATCTCTAGTGTTTGCCATGAGTGTGGAAATCTGTCGTAATTCATTTGTGTGAATCTCAGTCAGGTGTTACACTCTTTTTTTCTTCTTTCTTTCGCTATCGCAAATTTATAATCTGTAGAAATCAATTAGTTTAGGATTAAATGATCAAAAGCAAAGGAAAAAAATTATTAAAACTTTTAATCGTAAATTTATTAATCGAATTATTATTAATTTAATTTTTCAATTAATTTTGATGTTCTAACAGTTCTTTGCCTTTCATAGAAGGTTTTTTTTTTCTTCTGTTTATTACCATGTATCTATCTTTCACTTTAAATAAGAAATTTTAAAATGTGCAAGATGTTATTTATGGCGTGAACAAACATCGAAAAAATGTGATTTTTTGCTTACTTATTTATTCTTTGCTATTGCAAATTTATAATCTGCACAAATGAATTCGACTCGGATTCGATGATCAAAAAGCAAAGGATGAAAGTTATTAATACTTTTAATCGTTAATTTATTAATCAAATGTCATGATAATTTAATTAATTTTGATAATCCTGCCATTCTTTTTTTCAATATAAGTTTTTTGTGTTTACAATCACGTGTTTTCTCTTGCACTCTAAATTAAAATATATACATATTAAAATGTGGTAGGTGTTATTTATGGCGTGAAATAAACATAAAAAATATAAATTTTTTCATCAAGTCGAACATTGGATTTTGTTAAAATTTATTATTATTTTCTTGGAGGGGGGGGGGGCATTTAAGCTCATTTTTGCAGAGGAAGGGTAATTTTGAACATTTGAAGCTTGTTCACTCGCCACAAGTAGTTCCTTTTTTTAGAGCAATAATACACTTTGCATTTTCCGTTATTTAAATTACGATGAAATGAATTGTTTTCTACCTTTCCGCTCTCTTTCAAAAGAAAATAACCCGTAAACTTTTCTCTATCTCTCTCTTTCTTTTCCAAATGAGAAAAGAACCGTTCTTTTAAGAATGAATTAAATTATAAAAAACATGTATATAGTTTTTTTTATTAAATGAGAATTTTTTAACTAATAATATACACTTTATAAGCATGAGCACTGAATCATGCAGAGTTTAATACTAAACAAGTAATTGATACTGAAATGAAAGCATTCAACCTATAATTAGCCAGATAATTGAAATATAACTCTCTAGTCAGAAGTTCTCAATCAGGTTCAAAGCATCATTGTAATCACAATCTCCAATCCATCAACTTGACATGAATCCTTTTACCTTATGTTATTTACATTGATTTTTTTGTGGTCACACACACAATGCTCTACTAATTGCTTAATACATACATTTTTTTCGAAAGCAATAGATTTTAAGTTGAATGAACCATGATAAGTTCATGAATACTGATTGATAATATTGATTGATTATTTATTGTTTTGCAACCTTATGCTCTTTCGTGGAAAATTAGTACTACTACAGAAAAGTGAATGTAAATTTCATCTGTTATACAACGATTAAAAACTTCTAAAGATCTAATAAAAATTATCAATAATTTTACTAATCTTAAAAGATTATTTTCTTTAAAATTATAAACTGAAGAAATTTAATCCTCTTAAAATATGAATTTTCCTTTTTTTTTTCTTTTCTTTTTTTATTTATTTTTGAATTCTTACTGGTTTGTGAAATCGCTTCATTAGATTATCATAAGATTTTATTCCCAAATTTCTAAAAAAATTTTAATTATACCTTTTAAAAAATTATTTTTCTTATGGTGATCTTATTTATAGTTTAACTGATTGCTATTTAAAAATATTTATTCTTATTATTGCCATATTAGGAATAATAGCGTTAGACAGCAACATAATACATTCTTTTAAAAAAATCCAACTATCTACAAACTATAACCCTCCGTTAATTACAATCAGTTTCGTATTAAAATAGTCGCAATATATCTCAAAGATATAAAATCTACTCTGTATTATGTCAATCCTGCTGTGATAACTTTTCCCTTTTAATTACAATTACCAGACTCAATGAGAATACAAATGTTGAATTCTGTAAGAAAAATTCAAGTTATAATGTTTAAAGAGCAACTAACAGATGCAGATCTTATGCATACCTAGCAGATATTGCAAATAACGGAAGGATAAGGGCATGTCAGAATCTAATAATTTTTAGAGTAGAACACAATGACGCGAGAGCTAAGGACGATAATTAAAGAGATGTTAATCGGGGAATTAAGTGAAAGTAAAGTGTACACCAAATAAAACATACAAGTATAATGAAATACCAATTATCGATAGTTCAATAGTACATTTCCAATGATGATGATGATGATGTGTTCGCGTTACCACGGAAAGGGGTTGCAGTAGCTTCTGAGGGTAGAGACCCCTGAGCACCCAAGGGCAGAAGTCTGACTTCTAGCTCATATGAAGATGAAACTCCCACATTCGCTTGCACAGCCCCTTTTTACAGGGGGCACATTCATACACCTCATAGATAGAACACAGGTGAAAAACAACCATGCCCGAACCGGGACTCGAATCCAGGACGTCCCGCTCACGGAGAAGACGTGCTACCCCTATGCCAGAACGCTGGCAAATCATGCATTTATGATGCAATATCAAAACTGATGAAAGTTTGACAAAAAACTTGCATTTTAAATGATCCAGCAAAGTCCCTACAAGTAAAGCCAGCTTTACTGAGACAAAACCAACCTGAGTAACTCTGATACAAATCCAGATTTATCAGATCATCCGCATATAATCAAATCTCAGCTATTCCATTTCTTATCTGAGTTATGTTTTGGCTTCATATGAATCTTGGTTCCGATATCGTCATCCAACTCGGCCCTTTATACCGTTTCTGAAACAAGCCTTCGCCGATCGAACTTAAAATTCAAGTCAGCAAAAAGCACGTCATTTCATCCGATTTCCTCCAAGTACATTCAACTAGCTAATAATCTCTCATTCTACTTCTAAAAGTCAGCTCTTTGTGCTTCTCCCAGATCAAGATCAGGCCGTGACTCTCATGGGTGAAGCGTCTCTTGCACCCACCAGCAAGGCCACTAGCTGGAACGATTTCGCATAATACCCCCAAAGCCCGTGTCCTTGAGAGAGGATGGACGCAACATTGTTCCCAAAGAGATCTGTGGCATTGTGCTTTAACAATGCTTAAAGACAATCCTTATTATGGAAAAAGGTTCCTTTGAACTCGTTGCCATAAAGAGCATTGCTTGATGACTATTTTAAAGGAAAGTAGGGGTGGCTCTTCAGTTTTTTTTGACTTTTTACTTTCCGGTCTTAAAGTGCTCACTTGACTACTGTTTTGGAATAAATTTGTTGATAAATTATCTCGTGAAAGTTCATTCAATCTAGAATGGGTAATGTTTTTTGTGTGTCATTACACGTAAAGGGATGTCTTTAACATTGGGAACCAAATTGCGTGAGCATACAGATAAAATGCTTTTGCTTTTAATGGTTGTGTTTTAGTTTTGGTGGTCTTTGTTTTAGGTTACTAGGGCTTCTACAACTAAGAGATAAAATTAAGTAATTTATAATAAATGTAATAAGCAGTAAGGAATAATTAGATGAATTATAATATGATCTTTATTCTGGAATTTTGAAATTAATTTATCTGTTTTACTTTTTTATCTTAAAATTCTTGAACTTGAATCTACGCTGTTGAATGAAATTAATTCAAATGACATCAAATTCACAAGATAAACGTATCTGCTCAAGTCAGCAACGATCTAGCTGTAGATCGATTTTCAACATGTGGTGACATTATCTTTCACAATTTTGCGAATGCTTCTGTAGATTTTGATTTCATCAAAATACAGGTGAGATGAAAGAAGGTGGAATAGTTGTTTATTTTTAATTAAACAACTAGATGGATCATCTAACTTGCTTAGAATTAAGAGGCTTTCATGTCTAATATTCTTAATGTAAAAATTATTTGTATATAAAATATTTTAATGCACAAAATGCTTTTGAGGCAGACGATTTTTAAAAAGCTTCCATATTAATAAACCAAATGAATAATTGCTTTAAATTGATAATCGTCTGCTTTTTTTTAATGTTCTTCCAGAATGTTGCTAATGTGTTCTGGCAATTCTTTTCGTATTCTTATTTTTCAACAACTAAAAATATTGTTACAAATATCCCACAAATTATCTTTTAAAACCAATAAAAACATTGTCAAAAACAATTTTAAGAAATGAAATAGATATATCAAATAATACAGTTATTGTGATTCAAAATTTCACTATTGCTTTGCAACGGAGTGTCTAAATTTCTCTATTTCAAATTCATCTGCATCTATTTATTTAATTATTCATTAAATTCTGAAAAATTAAAAAAAAATGAAACTGATAATAATAAAAAGGTAACATTTTAAATTTCAAAATGGTGTGATTTTAATGTGATAATTTATTCTGAAGTTATACCTGAAAAAGGGCAAAATATCGGTTAATTTCTAATTAGTTGAATTAATTTTAACATTTTGAAAGTTGACAATATACTTTGTCTTGCCTTAAATAATTAGTGTGCAAAGTTTGGTTGAATTCAGTCAAGTAATAAATAAAAAAATTAACCTAAAAAAATCATTAGTATGTTAAAACTATTTTGAAATGTGAAATGAAATTAACTAATTTATTAAAACAAGAGCCTCGTTGCAGTGCCTACAGCCAGCAAATATCGAAATCTGCCATTGTTTTCTGTGATTGATGATACTTTCTTTTTCAATTTCAGTTTTGCTTTCCCCATTTTTAGTTCTGTTTCATTATTTTGCTTTCTTTCCCCGGTTGAAGTTTCTTATACACTCAACGGAAACAGATTCATTTTTCAGTTTATCTTCCTTTCTTTTTTTAACATTTGTTTACTATTATTATTATTGTTTATCATGCATGAGGTAAACAAAAATAACAATAATACTTTTGCATTTGAGTTGCTAGATTGATTTTTCTACAAACCAAGATACAAAATAACAAATTCGAATACATATTTTATCTTCCGATTGCACGCCTAAGCTGTTTCAACTAAAAAGAAAACCGATTCCAACGCATTAACCAGCAATTCCAAAAATAAAAATTGCATTCTACAGGAAAGTGATCGGAAAAATCCTGAATAATCAGATTGCAAACTTTGTCTTGGAAACAATCGGAGAGTGAAGTTTTTCGAAAAAAGATCACTAATCCTATACATTACGCGAAAAAGATATGATTCACTTTTCATCGAATCAGACAACAAGCAATTCGCGTGCGACAGATTCAGCTTATTAATTGCAAACTGGAGTTCCGCATTGTTTTTCTCACACATCTTCGTGTCCTTTTTATGCAGAAGTCTTTCCCCTCATTCCTTAGTTCCTGACCACTGAGTTACAATCTATAAACCGCATCTGTCTCGAGATTCTCTAATAACAAGGCGTGGTTTGGTAAATGGGGTTGAAGTTGAATGACGGTACATCGAATCTGAATATTGAGGAAATGGAAATTCGTTTCCCAGATTGAGAGGTGTCATAAAAGTATTGTCTGATGGATGCATGTTTCGCTAATGAAGAGGTTTTGAGATATATTTAGGTGATGGTTTTAATCTTTTGACGGTACGGATGAAATCGAGGAAAGTTATTAGAGCCCTAATTGTGGGAATATTTCTTTTGCGAGTCTAGCGCTTAAAGGAAAAATAAAAAAGTTAAGAAGTATTCGTTAAACGATTTGTACAAACACGAAAGCTTTTAACGAAATAGGAAATGAAACAAAATCACACGTTCGTATTTAGAATCAATTTCTTGAAATGTAATCACTTAAATCACTTGAAATTTAATAATTTCAAAATGATCACAAAATTCAATGAGGCTTAGCATTAAGATGTTTCAGACTTCCCTGAGGCAGATGAAACACATTTTTAACATTATTTGTGTCTATCTGTAAATAATATCACTCAAATACGTTTTCAACCAAACACGCTTTGACCAAATTCATAGATTTCTATTGAATTTTGAACGAAATCCATTCACAGGAGGTTTATCTGGCCTGTTCGAGTACAAATGTACTCTTTAACTACAAAATGATAAGTGATAGGTAGAGATTTGGTACATAGGTTTAGTGTCTAAATTATGAAATAATTAGCAAATTTTTAACCAAATCCGTTAAAGGGTTTGACCATCTGTCTGTCTATATTTTCGCAAGCATGTAAACGCAATAACTCATATGTCATCTTGTGACTACAACTATAGTTATGTGTCGAATTTTGGTGTCAATCAGCCAGCAAAAAAAGGCGTCCAAAATACATAATCTCGCAAAAAAATTCATTCCAAAGAACGATAATTACTTCGTAAATATAATAAAATAAAACTTCATCATTATCGTTCGCCAATGTTATATAATGTGTTCCCGGCTTTATCCAAGGTCCAGAATTATATGCAGAAAAAGGGGGATTAGAGAATACGCAAGAAAAATTTGTGGAAATCGCTCACTCTGGTTTTCAGAGTAGAAAAATTACTTTTTTTTATCCAATATCATAGGATATCTTCATTCAAGACAAGCAATATCTCATATCATTCTTCCCATATTTATTATTTATCTAATGTGTTTTTCATACTTCCATATTTATTATTTATCAATTGCATTTTTTCATAATTTCTATAATTGAAGTGCAAAATATTGGCATAATTGAAAGAATAAATAAAAATAGACAGTCGAATCAGCCGACTTCCTTACTTTGTGCAAAACAAAAAGAGAGAAACAATTCATTTCCAACAGAAAAGGAAATTTTTATGGAATCGAATTTATCTAACCATTTCTAATAAACTTTGAGAATGGGAAAATAGCCATTCGCATATTTAACAGACAACATTTACAACGCAATAGTTAAGAGACTGTAGATTGGTTGTCCTGATGTAGGTGCAACTTTAGCATCAGCTCCAAAAACAATCAGTTATCATTTATATAAATAGTCAAAATATCTAATACAAAAATTGTAAATTATAACATTTAAATAATAAGTTATTTTTTTCTTTTAATGTATAAGTGTGTCACATTTTTTTTTCTTTAAACCATAATAGTTTGAACATTTGAGTTTACTATTAAAACAGAACTTTCAATATAAAAGCTTCTGCAAAATGGATAAAACCAAACTGAAAATATTTTTCGTAGCAATAAAGTACTTTTTGTGTGTAAAAATGTCCTTTTTAGTATATTATATATTTTTTGAATAAATTAAAAAACGTAATTTCCAAATAAGTAATATCATAATTCATTGCACCCGATTTCAATTAAAGTTATCATACAAAGAATTTAATTCCTTCCTGGAACTTTGTTTTACATTTTTAGAAAGTAAATTAATTACAAAAATCAGAGAGAAAAAATAATTATCTTTATGATTGAAAAATAATATGATCGTAAAATGATGCAGAAAGTAAAAGAGGTTTCATACAGAGTCATTGAATGTCTGGTTTAAATATCCAATGTCTCTTATTAATTCTCCAATAAATTAATCGTCGAAAATCGAAACCTAAACCATTGTCTTATATTGGTACTAGATATTCAAAATCACGACGACTTTTCATCTGTCGTCACATGCATGTAAGAGCAATAACTCGTGCGTTATCTTTTGACTACAGTTGCAGTTCCGTGTTAAAATTTTGTGTCAACCGGCAAGCAGAGAGGCGCCCAAAATACATATTCTCGCAGAGGATTCATACCAAAGATCTATACTTTGTAATCACCATTCACAACTGCCATGCAAGATATTCCTTATTATATTCGAATTTCACCCGTTTATGGCATGAAAAATCTCTCTCTTGAAAGGATGCTCTTGTGAAAAAAATTCGAACAGACCTAATCTAAGAAACAGAAGAGCTTCGGACTTAGAACGGTTGTCCTCCAAAGACAAAGCCGGCCTCCCACCCATCTTCGGGATCATCCGAGCGTTAAGTTGGTCTTCTTTTAACGGACATTTTCTCCTTCTTCCTGTTGCGGGCATATGAGGTACCGTGCTAATTGTTTACTAAGGCACGCAGGCCTGCTGAATTTAGAAACGAGTTTGGGATCGGCTTTAATTACATTAACGAATCTGCATTTCAGTTTTTGATGGTCGTTGAAGCTTCCGCCAGGAAGTGGAGGAAGCCGAGAGACGTCTGTATTTGCTCTTGGTTGTCTCCAAATCTTGAGTTGTTTACAATGATTAACCCTCAGTTAGCCGCGATCATTTGCATTTTTAAGTAGTCTCGGTGTTTTTCTTGAATCTATTTGTTTTGTATGCTTAATTGGTTTTGCTAAGATTCCTTTATAAATATAATAATTAGTCTTAATGAAAATACAAATGCCTCTCCTTAAAAAAATTCAAATTGTTATCTAATTTGAAACCACAAAATTTGTGTTTGTTAGATAGAAATTTCATGAGTATCTATACAGCGACTAAACGGAGCATTATGTTGATCATATAGCATAATCGCAGAATATAAGGCAAATTTTTCAAAGGTTGAAGTTTAGCAAATACTTTATAGAGAATTAGCCGCCAATGGCGATCAGCTTGTCTGCCCATATTATTGACTTTTAGATTGTTAAATGATTAATATGGAACGCATTTTTGAAAATTTCACTGTTTCGATGGGACTGAAAAACATGATTAGAATGGAAATCAAAGAATGTCAATATTTCAAATTAAAAGTGGAAGTGAAAATCCTAGTTCGAAGTTACTATCAAAAGGAAACAATTTTTTAAAAATCTTAACAATGACAAAAATACTCGATTGCATCTTTTAATGGATGAGTTTGAATTTAAACATAAGATTAAAAGCATTATAACTGACTGCATATTAGATTACTTATAGAAATGAAAGTGATATCGTTAAAAAGGTAATTTTTTTGAATTTTAAGGAAATACAATAACATTTCCATTTCATACTTAGTTAAATCATGGCGATTGCACATCTGGAGACGTTTAAGCTTTTTTTGGCATTCGATTAAACTTTCTGTTTGACGTCTATTTCTTGATTCCTTTTACATCTTGTTTTCTCTAACTGCATGGAATTTAGAGGGACGCGGTGTGCAATCACCAGAGTATCACTAATAATAAGTAAAAAAATTAACCCTTTAAAGGGTCATTTTTTTTCTAGTCATATTATGTTTAAATATTTTTAAGCTTGAAATTAGAATAAGAAAAGGGATTCATTTAGCTTATTAGATAAATTTAATTTGATTACTTAATTAATTTGGTTAATTAATAATTGACAAACCAAGACGCATCATTTTGTGTGAGATAAAGAACTAAAGCATCTAAGTTTCTGTTTTTCGAAAAAAATTTATCAGAACTTATGCCAACCTACATCATTTCATACAAAGATTGATAAATTTGGTGGGAAGCATACTTCCCACGGCCATAGAAAGGATTAAATGAAGCAGTTAGATGCATTCACGTAATGACTTTTTTACATTTGACTGTTGCCATTCTGCAATAAGTAATAAGAGTGATTTTTGTGACACGTACGCTAACGCTTTATATAAATAGATTGTGTTGGATGTACCTTGTAATCAAAACCCCATTCTGTTTTGAGTAGCATACGTGCTATTCAATTTAATCAAGGTCACCATCTTTGATCTTGAGGCACCAGATACGTGGCGTGATCGGAATTAAAATATTCTTAATCGGAGCACTGTAGACCAGAGGTCACAAGAACGCTAAATCTAGGTGGTATGCACTTCTGAATAGGAATAACGCTAAAAAAAAGTGCTAAAAAGGAACAGTAGTGAAGCCAGAATAATAGCCCACTTAGTATGACCATAATTCAGTTGTTATCAACTACAATCCTGATGCATATTAAACAGTATTAAATATTCAAGTAATATAAAAATGCAATATTCTACATTAAAAATTATTGATTATTAGTTATTCTATTAATAAATGCATATAGGTAATAAAAAGTTCTAAGGTAAAAACCATGATCACTGTGCTTTATTAGAATATCATTATTATCAGCGCCATTGGTTTTCTTGTAATATGAAACCGATACCACTGAAATTTGAGTTTTTATATCTACTGATTATTTTTCTCCATATTGCTCTGAGTATGGGTTAACTGATATTGCTCTGAGTTAGTGTACTGAAATTCTATCACTTTAAGTATTAAATGTGATGAAAGTGCTTTCATTAAAAAAAGAAATTATTAAACAGATGCTCAGTGATGAAATCGGAAGAAATGCTGTTGTCTTCCTTTCGTCGTTGTTGTTGCCATGCTGTCAAAATCAATGTAGATGGTACAAAAACGACCGTTCTTTGTAACTTCTTTATTTTCTTCTTCTAATCAGTCATAACTGTTGAAAATTAATGTATTTGAAAAGTATGATACTATTGAAGAGCAATTGCCGCAGGGGCGGATTTCCAATTAATCAGATATCTAGGGTTATTTAGTTAAGGAAGTATGCAAGCGAGTCGATTAGAAAAAAAACATTATTAGCCTAATTGCTAAGTAACTAAATTTGTGAAATATACAAATCCTTTGAATTACAAAATATGCAATGCGTGTTTACAATTATTTATCTATACTTATAATAAAGCTCAATGTGTGTGTGTGTGTGTGTGTGTTGGCGCTCTACAGGCAAGGTCATTTGACATACAGCTATCAAATTTGGTACATGTATACCTTAGAGGTCGGGAATGTGCACCTGGGGTCCCTTTTTCTGAAATTTTAATTAGATTTTTAATTATTAATTAAAAACTAACTTTCCCGCCAAAAAAATCTTTCATTTTCCCCACCGCCAAATGAGTAAGGCTTCAGTATTTTTTTCTCCCAACAGTAATAAGGCTAGGGTTAACGTTTTTCGGCGGATTATTTCAAACGATTCTGTTTATTTTCTTAATGTTTTATGCATTTAAAATTAAACATTGTTAATTAATCCATGTTTCAGATTCATTCTGAAGTACTTTTGAATTAAAATAACAAAGAATAAAGGAAATTAAAAATGTATAATCTGCATAGCGTTACCCCAACTGGCGTAGAAAAATTCACGCATTTGCGTTACCGTAATTGGCGAAGAAAATTCACGCATGCTCATTGTGTTCCGATTGTTGCCATGACAACCATTATCAACGGACGATTTAAATTATTTTTAGGTTAGTTGCATGCTTTTGTAAGTAAATTGTATTTATGTTAGTTATATATTTTTTGTACATGCTTATAGTTTTAAGTACATCGTTTTTTAAGTAGTTTTTTTAAACCTGTTTTTAGACCGATTATTTTAAACGATTCATTTTATTTTCTTAGTGTTTGATGCATTTAAAATGAAACATTGTTAATGAATCGATCTGTTCATGATGAATCTGAGAAAATTTTGTTGACAAATTCTTGAGATATTACATAAATTAAGAAAGATATTCTTTAGTGCCCATAAAGTGTAAACGCTCAGTGACTCTATTATCAGTAATCATATTATTAAAAAAAATGCTTTGTTTCAGTAAAAAATTTTATTATATTAATTGCAGATTAATCATTTACACTTTAATTTAAAGCATAAATTCTACGAGGGGTAACAGAAAATTAGAGAGATACATATCACGTTATGACTGAAGGCCTATATAATATTATGAGTGAATTATATGACTATCAAAATTTGAAGTTTTAAAATATTTTGCTGAAGAATCTATTAAAGTTGGAATTGCGTAAAATATTTAATGGTACGACCGGAGTTTAACCCCCTGCTTTGCGCAATTTTTAAAAATCGCCAACAACGGCCTAGCGAAATGTTCAAAAGCAAAGGAGCATATGTTCAATTATAGTGCATAATAAAGATTGCCAGCTTTGGCGCGTTATTGCAACTTGGCGAAGCAGGGGGTTAAACTCCGGTTCAACCTATTTAATTATTAAAATTTACACGAACATTAAGATTGGCGAACCGGATGGTCGCCAAAGGCGGCTAGTTTATAATATATTGAAATATTAGTTACCATTTGAATGGTTATGTTATATTCTACTGCACGGATCATAAAGGAATTTGAATGTAGTATCTCTTTGAAATGTATTTATCCATTATAATAACTAAATGCTTTTTGTATATTAGGAAAAAAAATCATTATTAATTATGATTAATTTTTTTAGAACTTTATTGCTTTTATAAGTTTTTCCATAATATGTATATATAATAAAAAGTAAATAAATATATATTATATTTTTTCACAGAGCTATTAAAATAAAATAATAAATTTAAATAATCCACTAACATATTCATTGCGAAAAAACAAAAGTGTCTGGAAAAGTGTTTCATGTTCATGAATATTTGTTTTATGACTTCATTTAGGAATTGTGACCCAAAATGAAAAGAAATTCCTGGATTAGAAGAATATTCGAAAAACGAACCTCTTTTTGTGTGCTTGTGTCTCTGTTGGATAAAAAAATTTGCGTCATACATATGAAAATCCTAGATGTTACAAGTACGCCCAACTTTTTTCACAAAATACATCCCACTTTTTTTTCATGAAATATGTTCATCTTTTCCATGAAAAAGCAATATTTTTTTCCCATAAAGAGCAGTACCAGATCAAATTTTCTTGGGACTCTAATTTAATATAAATCTAACGGAGAATAGGGACCCAAAACACTATATAAATATAACGATTTTAATTTAATCTTTATGAAAGTAATTGTAAGTGGAACAGTTTGTCAAACTGAAAAAAACAGAATGCTAAATTGCAGACCACTTTCTAAAACGTTCATTTTAGTATATGTCGTATATATTGCTCAATTGGGATTTAAAAATAATTTTAAGCGAATGAATAAAAAAATTCCTTAGTAAAATCTAAATAAGATCTATTAATAAAATCGGGCACTTTGTAAAATTATGAAGCATTGTATTTTTTTAGAATTATAAAATACCATAGGATTTGCAAATGATAATTAATTAGGAATTTTTTAAAAATAATACTCTAAAATTGATTTAAATAATACTTTATTTCAATTTGAATAGGTTAGATAAAACGGTCTTTAAATGAAGCATTAAAATACGTAACTTTTAGAATACCGCAAAAAATCTCGAAGATCAGAGATTACAAAGGTTTTGGGTACCATAAGAAATTGCCTTTCTTTGCCTATTTTATAATTCGGCCTTGATTATGGACCAGGATCCGATTTGATTGTAATTTATAGACAGTCCCTAAGAATAAATAGGAGACCGAGAATTATGAATTATCCGCCACGAAAATAAGTCAAGGGTCACGGACAATACGCGTCTGATTGTAGTGAACTTTTTCTTGAGACATTTCTAAGTCATCTTTCGGAAACAATGCTTCTACTACTGGACGTTGAACTTCGAATTTTTTTTCCCTCTACCAATCAAAACCAAAGCGAAAATAAACGGCGTTCATTTTGTCGTAAATTGTTCACTTTTATTGCAATTTTTTTTTCTCTTACGCAGCTCGCTTTCCTTAATCGTCTGCTTTTATTTTTGTCTTACAATATAAATAAATATTTAGCTTTTCTCTGTAGGATATGGCAACAGTTGTCTTAGGGGCAATCGCGGATTTCGCTTATTTTGTTTGGTTCGTAACCGGAAACGCGAAACCTATTTTCGGTGTTATTTTGTTGAATAAAAAATCCATAACTTTCAATTCCCTCGGAGAAAGAAATGGGTAACTGATATTGTGACGCATATTTTGGTGGTGTAACAAGGTTACTTGGTTCCGTTTCTTTCCGGAAATACACTGTTTTTTATTCAATTTTTTTCTTTTCCACTTACTCGAGATGAAAGTTTCTGCAGAGTAGGCTAAACGAAATCTGAATTGCAGGAACTTTTTAATTCTTTTTGTTCTTATTTTATGCAGTTGATTGGTTTTCTGATTTACAACTCCGTTGTTCTTCTCGTAATTTAAAAATTTTATGTGTCAAAAGTAATTCATAGATAAGGAACGATTTTTTTACATAGATGGCACTCGTAAGTTTTAGGATTTAAGACAGAGTTTGGGAAGGAGGGGGGGGGCATATTAAAGAGACCAGTTGTTCCCGATTATACCGGAACAAAAATTTTGACTCTTTGCCTCACATATCTCGATTTGTGAATAGAAATATTTTGAATTAAATCTTTTCAAAGAAATCACCTAAAATGAAATAAAGCATTAAGTTTTGAAAAATTCTTGTTCTCACAATTTCGCTACTACATTTATAATACTTTCGCTCAATTTTAGTAATCAACATTTTTTACATTGATGCCTCTTTTTTAGACATACTTAGCAATTTTAATCAGCAGTTGAATGACGAAGACACTTGAGACTAAGTTCCTCCCTCCAAATTTCCACGCCTTAGCAGATGGAGGATGTTTGTCGTTCAACGTCAAATTAAACGAGTGAGAACCCAAATATGCGGTGTAATTTCAGCAAAAGAAGATTCCGAAATTAGAATTCTGTCCAAAGTCGAGATTCAACCAACAGACCACCAAGGTACCTTCAACAATATCGCTTCATTTTTTAAAAATTCCATTGAATATTTCTAGACTCTGTTATGCTTCGGCTACTGCTATTATTAAAGTCATTGCTTAAGTGATCAAAGGTCTCAATTTAACTGGAAGAGTTCTCCGTTTTTGAAATCCATAAGACTTGTGCCATCTAGCTTATTTTATTTTTGTATTATAAGATTCATATTCAAACAGCTAAAGACATTCCAAAAGTGGTAGCTTTTGAATTAGAAAAAAGAAAACCTCGCTTGATTTATTAAAATCTGGATTTTTTTATATACCATTGTATTAAAAGATGATCAAAAACACTTTTGTTGTTTGGAAGCATCTTCAGTCAAAACTAAAAATGAAATAAAACTAAAATTCACCCGCTTAATTGATGAAAGTATGAATTCCGGGAAAAAAAAGTTACACACACACACACACACACACACACACCAAAAAAAAAATTATCGATAGATGAGTCTACAGCATCTGCGGAACGAAACCACTGAAATCGTAATTATATAATTGCAACGAAATTATCCTGACCTATTGCATAATTACACGGCAGTAATTGACAGCATAATTAAACGAAAATCGATAAAGAAAAATGTCATTAATAGTAGAGTGAAAGAAGATGCCATACAGAAATCAAAAACATGCAATTTGAAACTTACAGAATGTTGCATACTTTTACTAATCAACAACTTTTTCAATGGCAGCTTTGAGTATAAGACATGTTTAGTTACTTTGACACTCAATGCATACTATAAAATCAGCGGAAGAAAAGGAAAAAAAAAAAAAAAGGGCGTCTCTTACAAGCAATATCTGTAAGAAGAAAGTTAACAACATCGAATACCGAATATCAGAATATTCTTTTGCGCGGGAAGTGCGTTGCCATTGGCAACGCTATTTGCAGGCGTTGCCAATTCGTTTTATGATAACTAATCTTACCTTTAATTAAAAGATATTGCAAAGTCGATTTTTTTTTCTTCGAATTTATCTCTTTATGCCTTCCATACTCTGGATATAAAATGTGGTTTTAATTTCTTTACCTGTTTTAGCTATAGATGGTACCAAATAGAGAAAATTATTCATGGTTCTCAGTATTTTCACAGTGTTCATTTGAAAGAGAGTAAAATAAATAAATAAAAAGTCATTGAAAACTTAACTAATAATGTAATAGGATAATATATATGATAATATTCGATATACCATTATATAAACCATCGCATCATACCTGCACGAAATGTGTTTTTCGTTAAAAATCAATTCATCATAATACAAAGCAAATGAATATTGTATAACAAAGAAACCGACAATCGAATATTTTTCCTATTCGACAATAAACGTAAAAAGCAGAATCAAGCAGATTTTTTTTTTAAAAAAAGGCATGGGAATTTAAATTATTAATTCTTATCAATTTGGAAATACATTAAATGAAAAAAACTATATACCTGCGTTTTGAAAAATGATAGAAATTCTTCAAAAATCTTTTTGAATAAAAGAAAAAAAGAATTGAAAAAATGTTGATAAACGAATCCATAAAAGAGAGAAGCATATGATTAATTCTATTCAATAATCAAAAATTTCGAATTACATTCAAAATTGCTCATGTCAGATTACAACACATGTGAGTAATAATAACAAATCCCGTGCATTTTTGGATCTTTCATCAGAAGAGTAAGGGTAGATTTCCCGCAAGCGGGACAAATCGTCTTATTCAGAACTGCTTTGCTGATAGCTTCTCTGCTATCCATACATTGCGACTAATAAAGCTGTTTGATAAGTAGATATTATTCCAAAGTTATTAGCTTATCAGTCCGAAGAAATCGAAAGCTATAGATAGACCTGTGCTTTGAAAAAATAGTTGCAATTCTTTACAAATTTGTTTGAATAAAGGGGGGAAAATGAAAAAATGTTGATAAACGAATCCATAAAAGAGAGAAGCATATAATTAATTCTAATCAATAATCAAAAATTTCGAATTACATTCAAAATTGCTTATGTCAGATTGCAACACATGTGAGTAATAATAACAAATTCTTGGTATTTTTAGATCCTTCATCTTTGATAGATAGATATTATTCCACTGGCCTATCAGTAAGAAAAAATCGAAAACAATATACCTGTGCCTTGTGAAACAATGGCAATTCTTTACAAATTTCTTTGAATAAAGGGGGGAAAAAATGAAAAAAATTTGGTAGATGAATCCATAAAAGAGATTAGTATGCAAATTTATTCCATTCAATAATCAAAAATTTCGAATTACATTCAAAATTGCTCATGTCAGATCACAAAACTTACGAGTAATAATATCAAATTCCTAGCATTTTTGGGTTCTTCATCTGTGATAGGCAGATATTAAACCAAAGTTATTGACCTATCAGTCAGAAGAAATCGAAAGCAATATAACTGTACTGATTTCCCCTCGAGATCGGCTTAGCTGGAAATTTAGTAATATTTAATTCCAATCGATAATCAAAAATTTCCAATTACATTCAAAATTGCTCATGTCAGATTGCAACAAATGTGAGTAATAATAACAAATTCCTAGTATTTTTGGATTATTCATCTTTGATAGGCAGATATTAAACCAAAGTTATTGGCCTATCAGTCCGAAGAAATCGAAAGCCATATAACTGTATTGATTTCCCCTCGAGATCGGTTTAGCTGGAAATTGAGTAATAAAATGTTATTGACGCCAAGGACATCATTAGACGAAGGCACACGAAAACGTGCGTGATGAGACTACAAACTATAAAAAGACGTCGCAAATGATGAAGACAGGATTAGGACGAAAATAACGGGGATAGACTGAATTGGAACAAACCCGGAAATTGTATCCGAGAAAAAGAATTCGATTTCTCTGAACTCCAGGAGGAATAATTGAGTGATTACAGGGAGTTTTTGGAATGGAAGAGAGATTTTTTTGGTGGAAAAGTTTTTAAGAGATAAAGGATCAAAGGTCAAACGAAAGATTAACAAGAATTTAAGGAAAATTTGTTGTATCCTTTGTAATTTTCAATTTAATTTCTATCACGTGGTGTAGCACAAAAAAAAATCAAGATACGCTTACCAAGAAAAGCAACTTAAAAAAATATAATTATTGACAAAGAATATATTTTATAGATGAATTAATAAATTTTTAAAAAAGTACACATTCTCTAAGGAAAACTAGCAAATGATGGCTACTACAACAAAAATCTCAAAACAAAAAGAGAAATTAATTTCTAGTAAAGAAAAGTAAAATATTTATTTTGGTGCTTTTTATTTATATAAAGCAATATTTTTTAATAGATATTACTTTTTAATATAATTTTCTAAAGCGAATGAAATAATCTTAACAAAAATTTGCAGCTTACTTACTAATTTTTATTTTCCCTATTTTAAATTAAATGCGGATTTGAGCAGTATTGTGGATGACTTTCGAATTTAAATATCCGGAAAATGCTTTTACATATTTAAAGAAAATTCTCTCAATAATTTGACGAGACTTTTTATTATGTTATTTGGTCATTTAAATGATATATTTGTTTAAAATTAAAAAAAAAAACATTTAAAAATCCATTTTTATAACCAAATATTTTTTTTATTGATTGCAAAAAGAAATAAAATTCTTCATTTTCTAAAATTGTAAAAAAAATGTAAAATTTTGAAAGTATTTTTTTTTATACCGCCACCCGGATATTGGTTGCTTTCTATACACATCCAATATCGCTGATATTCATAACAATATTTAATAATTTTCATATTTTTAACTGAATTTTGACTATTATCTATCAATTTATTTATCTGCGCATTTTTATATAAACGAAAAGGAAAGTAAATCAAATTCCATCAAAATAAATATGTTCTATAGTAGATATAAGAAGATTATGCATTCGACCGTATCAAATTTTCAACACTCTTTGTTCAAACAAACTTTCCACAAAGCAAATATAAATATTTTCAAAAGTTTGCATCATTTTAAATTGGATTTGATATACAAACAACATATTCATGCTCATATTAGTCTTAGAAAAAAATTTAATTATTTCACAACATCCCGAAAAACATTTAAAAAGTAAACAAATAACTCAAAATAGAGTTACAGACGATTTTGAATGAGAAAAAAAAATCATATTTTAAAAGCATTTTAATGGGATATTTATTCCTTTGTGATTTCTTGAAAATCTGATGTATAATTACGAATGATGGATTAGTTAAAACTTACAAATCTAGAAATAGCGTGAGTATGTATTTTCCTAGAAAAGTACGCTCCGTCATTTCGGTCACTATTTAGGTTTCTCGTGAAATGATAGCTTACGAGGAATCTGAAACAGAATCGTTTGCTTGAACCGTGACTTTTTGCCCGCATCTGTCCTGCCTCATTATCAAGAGTGTAACGAACTGTTTTATATTTAAATGCAGAGTATGAATTTGTGTCTCCTATTTGTGATTATATCGAGTATCCCGTACTTCTTTTAACTCTGATATATGAATTCTCATTATTAATAACAACGTTAGATTAGTCAAACTTTTCTCTTTTATTAGCAAAATATAAAACTTAGTGATATAATTTAAAATTATTTTAATATTATTTAGAATTACATCTTCCACCAGTTCTTTACAAAATTAAATGCTACCAATCAGATCGAATTGTTTTATAACGAAAAACGCTTTGTGATAATAACCAAAATTGTATTTTAGCATCAATATTATTATTGATTTTTTTATTTAAGAAGCATACAAAATAAAATCGATCGTGAGGAATCACTGCATTTTGGACTTTCTTGCATTTTAAAATATGGTTATTCACAATTAAACAAAATAACTGAAAAGCGCAACAAACTAGAGAGATGAAATTTAATATTTTACAAGTTGTAAACCTGCAAAAAAAATCCAGCAGCTGTTTATTGTCTTTATTTGTATATCCAAACGATTATGAATAAGATAATTCAATAAATTAAAACTTTTTTTGAAAGATAAATGAACTAAAGCTAAATGAATTTTTTTTTTCATTTTTATAATTTGTATAGTCGATATGCTCTTTTCATGAGCATGTGCGGACAATAATGTAACTCATAACATCCTACATTCGTGAATTTTGGAGTGTGATCTTTACATCGATATTGAATATCTATGTATAATTTTAAACTAAATTCGTCAATTATTTGTTTATTCTGTTGGCCCATAAAACGATAACCGCAAAAACACAATATGCTAGATTGATGAAATTTGGAATAAAGTTTTATCTCCTTAATTATAAATCTATACCAACTTTTGGCGAGAATCAATCATCTGGAAAAGGTACAAACTGCTTACTAGCTTTTCTTTACTGTGTTACGAAGCTAAACACAAAATGGGTTGTACCGCACTATGTAGAAAAAGAAGATGCGGAAATACTCTCGCTACGTTGTTTCATTGATGTTTTCCGAAGTCTTCGGCAATTTTTAAGCAAAAGAAGGGATTTTTGCACTATTTCAAATACTAAAAAATTATTTTTTTACTGCCTCTAATTTGCTTCTGATCATTTTTTTTTTTTTTTTTCTGAATTGTACAATTTTTGAAAAATTACTTTTGATTCTAAAAACAATGACAAACGCATGCACATAATAATTCGATAATCATATTATTTAATAAAACGTAACTAATGTTATCTAAAATTTATTTAAGATGAGAACAGAATATAGAATAGTAGCAAATCGAACAGAAATTTCATAAAACTAAATTATTGTTTGTTTCAGGATCCCGAGACTAGCACTTTTCGAAGCGTGCACTTCGCTAAGGAGTAGTACGCAAAAAAATAAGCCGTTAATACGTCTCTTAATTCCAAGAATAATCTGAATTCACCCTATTGCTAAATGTAAACATTCCCTTCTTTCAACCTTCCTTTCACCTCTTTTTAAATAAATTGAAATAAACGCTTCCTGACGCATGCGCAAAAGCTCGAAGAGTTTCAGAAACCGAGAATGAACAGTAGTATTATATAAAAACAAAGAATTGAATTTCATATTTATATTATTAAACAAATTTGTCAGATTTTGTAGACCGCGGGGTCTGCGGAGCCAGGGCCGGCCATCTGGTGGGTGCGGCGGATGCTATGCACTGGGCCCCGAGATTGACGGGGCCCCAACATGATCAAGAACTAAAATGACGATATTCCCCATAAGGAACAAATGATTTTTTGCAGCCAGGCCCCTTTATAAAGAAGACCGGCTCTGTGCGATGCCGAAAGGTTGCGAATTCGAAACTCGATACCATGAAAGGCCCTTGTGGATATTAAATTTATAAAGATTCTATCGTCTATTTATTGATGCAGATATGAAGAACACTTCGGATTCAAAGATATCATCCCCTACATCTGACTCATCGTCTGAAAGCTCAATCCCAAAATAATCTTTCCATAATATAAAGATTGATCAAACTAAACTAAACCAGTAACATTCTATAAACCAGTAACTAAAAGTGTAGTGAAGCACTACTAACCTTATAATAAACAATCGTATGAACTTTTCTCTGATGATTTCGTCAACAAAAATTTGAAATTTTTCCTCAAGAAAACAGTATCGAAATAGATCAGAGCAGTCATTATCTGAATTGGAGTAGCATTCCTTTAGCTAAATTGGAGGATATAGCGTTTTAATGACTCTTAAATATGAGAGGGCAGGACGAAGATATCGAAGTCTGCAATTAAGTCACAAGGGCAGACTTTCATAATTTACAGCTTATGATTTGGGAAACAAAGCGCAACAAACAGGCCGTGACTAACGCTTGATGGCACCTTGAATTTCGATGGTTAATGAGATAAAACTGGGGCATTTCTGAAGCTCGTGGCTTTGACCCCCCCCCCCTTTAAGAGTAGTTAGTCTGTTCGCTTAACTAGCTCTGGAAACGAATTAGCATTATAATGACTCCATTGTAAGACTGCTGGACATAAATCACAGAGGCACACTAATAAGATTTCTAAATACCAGAGGATGCATCCTATAACTTTTTATAATTCTTGAGGAAAATTATTTAATTCTTAAATAAACGTTTTATCTGTTGAATGTTGTTGCTGCTGACAAAATTATTTTAATGAAAAATATATGGAAATCTTAAATTTTGAAACTCCAGTTCGAGATGTCGCAGCATGATAAAATATTAATTTTGAAACAGATAATTAGTATTTAAATTAAGCAAATATGATTCTTTGCTGGTCGCATTTTCCGATTAAATTCCTTAAAAAACAATGCATTTGTTTTGATCACTTTGATTAGAAGTTGCGTTTTCAGTAAAGGTCTGTCTATAGTATTTGAATAAAAAATTGAATTATATGTGTTATAAGCTTAAAGTGTGCATGCTACTCAAAATGTCCTTGAAGGACTAACGGAGTGCTAAAGATGAATTGTAGGAAAGATAACAAACTCACCCAAAAAAAAAGGAAACCTTTAATATCATCAGAAAGCGTGTGCATAATAGACAGTTACTAAAACAATGAAAATTATTGCTATAAAATATGCATTAAAATATTTTTTTAATTTATTGAAATTAAATAAAAATTTCACTTAAAAAAAGGATCCGAAAAAAATTTTCGACGTAGTTGTTATTGTTGCCAAATTATCAAGTCATAAATAGAGAATTTATTGAAATTATTGGCGGATATTAGTTTCCAAGTCGATTTTCGAAACTCGTCAAAATTAAGAAATGAAAAAGGTTACTAAATAATTTAATACTTTATTAAAATATTTTTATGGAAATAATTTGATAATGTCTATCTGCATCATACAAACACGGTAATTTTTAACAGCAAATCAAAAGTGATATTCTTAAGAGGAAACATACGACAAAATTGTGGAGAAAGCACAGTTTTAGGGGTACTTCCATAATATAGAGAAGAAAATCTAAGATATATTAATAAAAAAGTATCTTTTTAATTCGTGTTTTTTTAATTTAATATAAATGTACTGTTTTGGAGGAAAAACTATAATAGAAAGAAAGATGAATTTTCAAGTTCATTTATTTTTTACATCACTTTCAAAAAATTAATTTTTCAGTGACACCGATTTCCCTTTCGTGCGCTTTTCTTTTCTCTCTTTTTTTAAATCCATTTTTCAGAATTAAATTTAAACACAGTTTGTGACAATGCTTTTTATCATTTTAATGAAATTCAAATCAATGTTACTATTTCATCAAACTTTTCAAAATTCAAATTTTTATTAAAAAATATAATTTATTTATATTCTAATAAAAAAGATTAGAGATATTACTTTAAAACTCTTGTAACTCAGTTAATCTAATTAGTTCCCCTAGTGGATATTTTTAAAACCTGAATTAAAGCTCTTAGCTCTATTTTAAGCTCCATTCTTAGCTCTATATTAAATAGTAATTTGCATCTCTTGAAAAATTTCCATTTTTCAACTCACATGGTTTCTAAATCAAGCAAAAAAATTGCTTTCTTTGAACAATAATTTCAAAATAGCCTTTTTACTTTCTCTTTTATAAATATTATAGTTTTCAAGCCTGTAAATTGCATGATATGAAAATCTTTATGAATAGAATGAAACGGTTGCTGCAATCAAGACAGATAAATAAAGCCAGACACAATATCATATTACAATGTTCGAACAAAAAAATTCGCATTTTTGCCTTTTTTATTTTCTTTTTTTACCTGGTTTCTAAATAATGAGCATTGCATAATGAACTAAAAGCATATTTCTTTCTAGACAAAAATTTATGCGACGCGCGCTGTTTTGGTAGAAACCAAACAGCACGAGCTTAGTAAACATCAAATATTTCCCAAAACTATACAAAGAATCACTTTGTTTCCCATAAAAAGAAAACTGGGATTCCAAAGCAACAGAAAGGCGGAACCGCACACTCACCCTCTTCCCACTATAAGCCTGAGCGCATCCAGGTTTCCATAATAGGCCGCCCACAGGGTGGGGGTCATTCCGTCCTCGTCGGGGGCATTGCAATCCTTGCGGGTGGCATCCCTCAACAAATCCAGAAATCCATCACGGGCCGCACGGTGGAAGCGATCCTTGTCCAATCCCGACATGCCGAAATCAAACAAATATAACACACACGAGCAAAAAAAAAGGTGAATTTACGAATAACTCCGTAACGGTTCGTTTTTCGGAGGTGGTTCACCACCGGGTATCGTTCGCTGTATCCATGCCGGTTCGTTTGTCGCGTGTTCGGCCGAGCGAATGGAAGTTTCTATACTGACAATTCGTAGTAGAGTGTATTGTGGGTTGCCCTCGTCAGTCACCGGAGACGTTTATTTTGGTTTTTTGTTGTAGCGGCCTTTCGCCAAAGTTGGCGCCGCTGGGAGGGAGATATGGATAGAAAGCATATATGGAGGGAAATTCAAACTGAAAACTTTAATGCGGATAGAAGGCAAGAGTAATCGTTCGGTAGTAGAACCCTTTAAAAACGTTTAGCACTTTTACTATATTTCAGTTCAAAATAAATACAGGGGAACCGGTGAATCCAAAGCTGCAGACCTTCATAGTTTTTTTCAAAAATAAATATAATAAATTAAGTAATAAATTCCAAATAAATTAATATAATAAATTAAATAATCAACTCCCAAAAATTAAATAATAAATAAATAAATAGTTCTCAGCATTTTGGGATATGATTGCACAATAGAACTTTAAAGTGAAGAGTGCAATTCACAAATAACGAGTTAAATACTTTTAAGCATATGAGAAATCTATTGCTTTTTTTTTTTTTACTGAACACATTATAAGTAATTAGACTCTCGAGTACCTTAAAAATTATTTATTTATTATCAGGGACGGCATAAAATGTAGGCGCACACTTTATATAATAATTAATAATAATAACAATTTTGTAATAAACATATTATTGTTTCTTTTTACAATTTTCATTTCAGATATTAAATTAACGAAGACAAATTAGAAGTATAGACATTATTTTAAAATTATGTTAATAGAGAATTCAAGGGACAAGAAAAAAGAATTACGAATTATCTACAAATACGAATGAAAGGCATTCGAGTGGATAAAATTCCAAGAGACTCCAAAGAAAAAGACTTTTAGAAAAAGTAGTACTTTCTTTTTCAAATCTGTATAAATTCAATTTTTTAAAGTATCATATTGTAGTAAAATATGTCAGACACAAGTCTGACTTTTTATGGAACCTATATGGATATATTTTGTGCGGAACTTGTACAGTTATCCTTTTTAGATAAACTTCTAATTCATTTTGGAAAATCCAACTTAATATAGGAGACACGGTGGCCTGTTGGTAGGGTTTCTTCTTCGGAACCAGAGGGTTTCAGGTTTGAGATCCGATTCCACCGAAGAACCGTCGTGCAAGTAGGTCTTGTGCACGTTAAATCCGTCGGGACCAAATGTCCTCAAACTGGTGTGGCGCGAGAGCTTGGAGAAGGAGATGTAGTCCTCGTTCTCTGATCACGGTTCAAAATTACGACGTTCTTCCCAAATTAACCGTAGTGTTGCTTTAAAACGGGACGTTAATATAACTAAACTAAACCCAACTTAATACATTAATACTTAATAAAACTTAATACTTAATACTTAACTTAATACTCAATAAAAAAACGGGCAGCGAAATGTCTTGATGGTATTATGTTTCGACACTGAAAAATTACAGATTTAAAATCCAATTCTACCGAAATCCTCACTTGATATGCATTTAATTTGTCGGATTCAAACGTCCTCTTCTTAGTGAATAAGAGTAGAGTCGAATTTACCATCGGTAATTCTAGACGATCGTCGCGCGGGTGTCGAATAACCTGGTACTTGTCTGTCAAACAAAACTGCCATTTCTTTTGTATTTAATTATAACTCTATATGTATTATTACATATGTTTATGAATCATTGATATTTAAAATGCTGTTTAAATCATACTACTGAAAATTGTTTTACTTTTTTATGCAATTTGGTTAATTAAAAAAAACTGACGTTTTACAGAAAAAATACTCTCAGATTTGACTTTAGTATTTTTGACCGAGTAAGTATTAGTAAGCGGTGTATCAATTTTTCTTTGTTAAAGAGCACAAAGCACCTTACACTAGAAGTAGTTGGAAAAGAGGGGGCGATTGTGGGTTTTGTTTTCATTCTCGTTACTTGACCCCTATTCAGATTTTAGGCCTGTCTGGAAATAGTTCTTATGTAGCTTCAGAATCGGGCGTTCATTTAACATGAACTGAGAAAAAAAATTGCATGGTAACTTTTTTTCATTATACATTTTTGAAACGCATTTTATCTAACATAGTCTTTTTATTATCAAGAAGGAATCACAAATTTTTTATCTATTAGGGACGATGTACCAGGGGGCATCTCAGATATAAGAATGAGAAGCTTCCGGTATGGTGATTAATTTTCGCCATCGAGTGGGTACAGAAATAGAAGGGGTCGGTTACCTCATACCAATGATGGGACGTGCTGCCCACCGGAAGGGTTGTACCGTGGCCGGTGATGGACCTTAGGACTTAACCTTAATTCCCACTAGAGGTCCTGTCGCGCCGGTGTGATCAGTCAGACAAATACGTGTGCCTTAGTGGAGGGGTCAGAGTAATCAGTTATGGTTATCTATTTGGAACCTCGAGTTTCGATTTCCATCTTTAGTCTCATAATATACTACTGCAATTTGATTTTCAATTCTTGATTGAATTTCCAATATTATTTGTAGCCAAACCAGCTTGAATGTTCAAACCCTCGTCTTTCTATATATTTAGAACAATGGCAAACTAGTGGTACTAGTGATAAGTGGCTTTGAAACAGGAGAGTTTCCAAGCTCGAGTAATAGATTCTGGTGGTAACCCTCCATGGTGGTTATTTAGTTGAATCAACTAAATATCCGCCATGAATGTGATTAGGTGTTTGTTAAATTTGATTGTGGATTGCATATCTCCTTGTTGATGTGGCGTGGAAGTTTGGTGAGGGAATGCTTCTTATCTAACTAAGGTCCAAAATTACGAGATTCTTCTCAGAACAGCCCTTGTGGTATTTCGAAACAGGACGCAAATATGCCCAAGCTAAACTTTTCATATATTTAAATTATACTGAACGTTTAATGTTTAGAATCAAGGCGCAGTTAGAAAAATTGGAATATACACTTAAGTTTCTTCTCATTCAGAGAAATCTAAAATTTGAGACACCTGATATACCTTATTAAGGTCTCCTATTAAATTAAATTCATCCTGCTTGTTTTATTTTCGAATTGCCATATTCACATATATGCGGATAGACAGACGGTCTACCAGTTAATGGATCTAATCCAAAATTAGACATGAATATATATAGTTTCATTGTAAATGCCATAATTCATCCATCTAGCCTATGTCATTCTGGAATGATCGCGTTTATATCACCCTGAACAGATGGATCGACTCAAAGTTAACTTTTTATAAAATTTACTCCATTATTTGATACAGGTCTTCTATTTTAATAATAAAACAATAAGCCAAATTTAATCTATCAAGCTAAAGTTACATCTCCGCTGTTGTTAAATTCCATTTTTAAGTTATCTTAGATTCTTATGTACACTTATGGATTGTTTGACCAATATTTAATTGGCAGATTTTGTTCAAAATTTGACTGAAATCAATTTTGGTATGATGACTGCGTACCTGTTTATGTTTTAAATTTATCGTGTTTACACAGATAGACTGACAGACTAACTGCCGAAAAGATATAATTTCGAAAATGATTTTTATCTTATTCTAGGCTGTCTAAACTGAAGAGATTCATCAAATTGAAATAAAATTTTTTGTGAATAAATATCTAATGATGAATATTTGCAAAAGTTACATTGATTGTGTGTGCTTATATAGGCTTTTGCTTATTTTGTGAAAATTTAATAAGCTTTTGATGAACATTTGGGAAATTTTGAAAAATTCATATAATTGTTTATAAATTAGTATGCCACAAATTTGTAACGGAAAAAGAAATAAACAAGTTTTAAAAGTATAAACACAAAAAAAAAAATTATATTAAAAAAACTTTTTATATGGTTTTACATTTTAATAGTTTTGTTTAAAAAATTGGGCATAATCATTTTCCTCATATTTCTCATCGTACATTGCTATCTTTTATTTTTTTTTCATGCTATTATTTTTTAAAAGGAAGAATAATTATACCAGTTATCAAAGTTTGGAAGTAATTGCTACAAAAATTTGATTACCGGTTGAGGAAAAGAGCCAAAACATCGCTCCATCGCCAATTCCTGCAACCTTGTTTCCCAACAGGTGATGGAGGGGGAGTGACGTCACAAAGACGGCCAGGTGTGCGAGCGGAAGGTGTATTTACCTGCTGCTCCGAAATTCGAGATGAATACTGGGATAAATAGAGTTTCTCCTCCGTTCTTTCCGAATTTGTGCCACAAAGGATACGCCAGTACTTTTTGTGTTATTATCCTCTGGGCAAGTTTTTCTTGTGTTTTAATAGTAAGTACTAACTGGAATCTGGGCATTAAGAACTCAACATTTATTAAATATTTTTATGTTACAATAAGGATTATTTTTATTAGATTGCTGTAAAAATTGCAGTGTTTATTACCGAGTAAGTTACTGTTGTAGGTGATTTTTGTCAGATACGATTTATTTCATTTGACAGGACTAAATGTTTGATACTTTCACTTTACTTTTGATGCAAGTTGCGCAAATTTTAATTTTATTTGTCCGATGTTAATTTTGAAATTGATTAAGATAAAGAGAATTTGTATCATATTTCACATTTTACTTTCTTGTATATTAAGTATAGTGAAAGCATTGTAATCGTCAAAAAAATTTGAACTCGAAATTTTGACGAATCTCCACGTTTTAAACTTTTCTGCATTCGAAAAGCGCATTTTTGGAAAATGTCCGTCCGTCTGTCTGTCTGTCTGTGACAAAGATAACTCAAATACTCTTTGAGCTAGACGGATGAAATTTGGTATTCGGGCTTAAAACCAAATTTGTAGATTATTATCAAATTTTGAGCAAAATCCGTTCAGAGGAAATCTGTCTGTCCGGCTGTTCAAGTATAAGAACGCAATAACTACAAAACGAAGGCAGCTAAATAGATAAAATTTGGTGTACAGATTGAGCATCTTTAATAGAGGTCAACAAAATTTTGAGTGAAATCATAAAAGGGGTTGATCGTCTGTCGGTCCATACTTTCAGAAACATGTCAGCACGATAACTTAAAAACGCAATGACTTAAATATATCAATTTTGTGTACGTGATTTTGTGACTGCAAGTGCAGTTTTGTGTCAGACTTTGGTTTCAGTTGGTTGGAAAAAAAATGTCTGTAGCCCAAATTCGATTTTTAGATGCTTTTGACTGCATGTCAGAGATTAATCGTCAAATAACTAGCCAAGAATCATGCGATAGATTCAATAAAAATGCTAAGTTCACGC
Source organism: Argiope bruennichi (assembly GCF_947563725.1). Classification (NCBI taxonomy): domain Eukaryota; kingdom Metazoa; phylum Arthropoda; class Arachnida; order Araneae; family Araneidae; genus Argiope; species Argiope bruennichi. Next base: position 113,751,799 of record NC_079154.1, read on the forward strand.
CAGAAGTTGATATTTCGTAACTGTTGTACGCCACTGCCATGGAAAGCGTTCACTGGAATAACATCTTTATTAGAGTGTATGTGAGAAAGTTTTGCGGAGACCATACGCGCTGGTTTTATTTTCGCTCCAAGAAAAATAACAGAAGCAAAAATTCGTTGATGATTTCAAAGAAATATTTGGAGTTTGTTGAGCTGATGATTAATGCAATTCAGTTTTCCGAAATGATTTGCAAATTTGTGATGATTTTTCACTAGATGTTGATCAAATGATTACCATAACTAATTCAGATCAGTCGGCGTCCTGGCATAGGGGGAGCGCATCTTCCCCGTCATCTGGGCGTCCCGGGTTCGAGTCCCGGTTTGGGCATGGTTGTTCTTCCTGTTCTACCTGTGAGATGTGTGAATGTGCCCTCCTGTAAAAAGGGGTTGTGCAAGCGAATGAGTGATGCGTGAGTAGCAAAGTCGTACTCTTGGCCCGAGTTGGCTCTACGATAAAAAAAAGAAGCGCCCCCCCCCTTAGGCTTAAATCGGCTGTCTTCGAACAGCGGGCTTGTCCGGGCAAGTGTCATAAGAAACAACAACAATTCATATCGTCATATTTATTACTTAAAATCAGAAAAAGGATCATTCTTCAAGACATCAATAAACATTTGCAAAATCATGGACTTTCACAAATGTCGATATTTTAGTATTGCATTAATTGAAGGAAATTTCAGCAAACGTACTGTATTAAATATATAGTTTACACATCAAAAGCACTGAAAATCCTCGATTTTCAAACTGATTATTTGATAAATGGCAATAAAAAATGGATTATTTGCAAAAAACATCGAAATAATCTGGGAGCAAACTCAATGAGACAGTATAAGCATGACAAGATATGAAATTTTCAAAGTAAAATCATATCATTAGATTGTCGGAATAGAAAGGCATTATGTATTTTTAGTTGCTACCAATGCGCATTGATAAGCACTAGTGAAAGTAGGTAAGTCAGCCATCTAACTCTCCGACCCGCCACGAAGGCACACGGATTCAAACCATAAAACTGAATGACCGGACCGCCACAACAGCAACACTGGCGGGAACTGTGGTTGAGTCCTAAGGGCCATCACCGGCAACGGTACAACCCTCCCCGAAGGAAGGAAGTCCCGTCATCGGGGGAGGAGTCAGATCTCCAACCTATTTCTGTACCCTCCAAGGTGGCGCGATCCAACCATCATGCCATCTCATCTTCATTTCGAGGTGCCCCCCCCCGGGGGTTAGTGAAAGTAGGTAAAAATATTCAAAGAGAATTCCTCTGAATTCGGTAAATTATTTAATAATCATGTTTTCGTCCTTTTAATAGACAGTTTGTTTTCATCTTCATTCGCTTGCAAATTATTGATTTTTAAAGTCTCTCCTAGCTTCTGAAACATTGTGGATTTAAGAAAATAATATCTGTCAATGAAATATCAATTGAAGATCATTGGTTAAAATTCGTTATTTGGAAAAATTTATGAAATATTTTAAGATACTATAACAGTCTAAATTATTTTTGTTTACTAAAACTGAAGAATCAAACAGAAGCAATAACTGTTAAAGGTTCCGTGACTTTAAAATTTTACCATTTAATTTATTTAATCTATAAATTAAAAAATCTTAGGTACAAGTAAATTAAAGGAAGATAAAATTTTAAAAACTACATCGAAACGCTAAAATCATTCCAGAGTGAATGCACAAAATCAATCTCTTTTAGTGTTAGCAAAACTTGATTTCCTAACTGCTTCCATTCGAGATTCCTTTTCGCTCAAAAGAAAATCTTGCGACATTACTTTGAAAGAAGTAATTTTTTAATCGAGTTGCACAATCCTAATGTAAACAAATATTATTTAATGATAAATGAAAATCTAAACGATGCTTTTGATAAATCTTATTGTAACAGTTGTACTATTCTATCTTCTCTTTTGGATAATAGATGGCGATGCCTGATTAGGTACTCATCCCATAGTGCATTGCGACTGTAAAAATAAGGAGATGATATAAGCTGTTCTGTTAAGGTGCGCGCGTAAATGTCTTGTCTTTTCTACGTGTTTTGTGTGAAATGTGATCATTAAAGAAGTGTTCCCTGAAACATGGGTCCTCTTGCTTACACTGCACAGATCATAATGATCTTCATTCACCACATTATCAAATATCTTATCTAATAATATTTTTGTTCACTTTCTTGTCTACAAAGTATTTAAAGGAAAAAAAAACATTAAAATCGTTATAAAACTCGATATCGAGATTCAGATTTCTCCCAAGTCCGAAAAACACATTTTTGATCTTCTTTCTAATTTGGACTTATTGGTCCAATTATGAATAAAATAACTCAAATCCGCTTTAAGCTGACTGGATGAAATTTGGTAAGTGGACTTTGAATCAAAATTGTCTGTCTGTTTGAATGTTACTATAACTACAAAATACAATGAACTAGACTTAGAAAATTTAGAATACAGGCTTAATACTTAAAGTGTAGATTTTTTTTCAAATTTTACCTACATCTGTCCAAGCGTTGAGCATGTGCCCAAGCATGTAAGCACGATATTTCAAGAACATAACTTGAGAAAATGAAATTTGGTAAACGATTTTTATCAAATAAAATGGAAATTCTCTGCAGATTTTTAAACAAATCCGTTAAAGGATTGATCTTCTGTTGATCTGTATTTTTGCATGTACTTAAAAGAAATAAAGGAAAAAGGCAAGAATTTAAATAAATAATTGAATTTTTGCATTGATTGTGTTATTAAAATTGTAATTCTGTGGTAAATTTTGGTTTCAATGAACCTTAAAAAATGCATTTAAAAATCATATATGAGTTTCTTTATTACATTATGAAGCGCACAATTCTCAAGTGCGGGACTGAAAATAAAAATCCGAGCACTCTCGGCGTTCGCGATTTTTTGTGCAATCTCTAAATTTTTATACGGGCGGTGGCTATCTATATTAAAAGGCTTGATGAAAGCTTCTGGGAGTTCATTCCCATTGATTTATTACTGAGAAACAAAGATGAGACCAAAAATAGCATGAAGTGGTCACAGAGAATGGATTGAAAGTGGTAACAAAATTATATTTCATGACCTTCGGTGGCAACGCAGTCTTCGGTTTTAGAAACCTCTCTGTATATTAACGAAAGTAATTAATGAAACAAAATCTGTCAGCCCTAACCCTTACTTTCTCGCATATTAACCCTTTCTAGGGCCGTGGGAAGTATGCTTCCCACCGAATTTATCAATCTTTGTATTAATTTATGTAGGTTGGCATAAGTTCTGACAAATTTTGTTAGAAAGACAGAAACTTAGATGCTTTAGTTCTTTATTTTACACAAAATGATGTGTCTTGATTTGATACTTAATTATTAATTAAACAAATTAATTAATTAATTAAATTAAATTTATCTAATAAGCTAAATGAATCCCTTTTCTTATTCTAATTTCAAGCCTAAAAATTTTTTAACATAATGAGACTAGAAAAAAATGGTCCTTTAAAGGGTTAAGCATACAAAAGGGTTAAGAATACAAAAATGGCCCTTTAAAGGGTTAAGCATACAAAAGGGTTAAGCATACAAAAATGGCCCTTTAAAGGGTTAAGCATACAAAAGGGTTAAGCATACAAAAATGGCCCTTTAAAGGGTTAAGCATACAAAAGGGTTAAGCATACAAAAATGGCCCTTTAAAGGGTTAAGCATACAAAAGGGTTAAACATACAAAATGGCCCTTTAAAGGGTTAAGCATACAAAAAGTCAGTGTTGCAATCGTCAAAAAATTGGACCTCAATATTTTCTTGTATCTCCACGTTTCAGGTATCCCTGAGATCGAAATATGTCTCTCTGTCAAAGTGAGAACTCCAGAGCTCAATAATTAGATATATGAAATTTGGTATGCAACCTTTACACCAAATTTTGGTTTTCTATTAAATTTTGAACGAAATTCGTGAAAGGGAAGTTTCTCAGTCCTTCCATTCATGTGAAAATAATAATTGAAAAAGACAACTGGATAGAAATATTAATCTAGGTTTATGATTTTATTATTAGACTTGAAGGTCTGAGTCAAAACTGTCACCTAATCAATCACTGAACTGTTTGATGATCAATTCCAGGTGAGGTGTATATTAAAGAGATAAATGCAAATAAAATATCCCACGAGTTCTTTTAGTCAACTTTGCAAGAACTCCTCCATTTTTCAAATAATTCGTTGGTATATTTAGTTATCAAAATATACACATACTTGATCAATGGGGTTAAGATTTGGGATTACGGAAGATGTTCCAAAAACTAAATGCTAAGCGCTCGATCAATCTTGTTTAATATCATTATCATATCGGACGATCCAACTTCTTGACAATCTTAATTTCTTAATGCTAGAGGCAAGATTTTTTTTTTCTCCAGATTTTTCAGGTGTTCCATTTAATTCATCCAAGACTTGATAAATACTAAGCTTTCGCTCCCTGTTGCCGTCTTCATCTCCGTACTGTAGCAGAACTATCTTATGTTTAATTGTTTTATCGCTATACTCTCTCTCTCTTATATACTCTTAATTCCTGGATCTACATATTTTGCCTGTCTCATTATACCAAAAAATTAATGAATATTTATATTTTTTCTTCACAAAAGGAAACATTATTGCAAAAATTTTAATTTTTATTTTGGTACTTTCTGAAGAATTGCAGAAATAAATATTGCTTTGTTTTACTTTACTTATGAACGGTTTCTTTTACAAAATCCTAAACCCCCGGGGGGCACCTCGAAATGAGAATGAGATGCTTCCGGCATGGTGGTTGGATCTCGCCACCCTGGAGGGTACACAAATAGGTGGGGATCTGACTCCTCCCATCGATGACAGGACGTACTTCCTTCGGGGAGGGTTGTACCGTGGCCGGTGATGGCCCTTAGGATTCAACCACAGTTCCCGCCAGTGTTGCTGTTGCGGTGGTCCGATCATTCAATTTTATGGTTTAAATCTGTGTGCCATTTATCGTATTGAACGTAATATTCTGTGGATCACTATGAGAATAAAGTACAGCTGTTTTTAACGAATGAAAACTACACTGAAATTTTAAAAAAAGTTTGTAATCTTGACTTGAAACTAAATAAAATAAATTTATTTGACATGCATGATATTTAAACATTATATTAATGGGGAAAAATCAAAGGGTCAAGAAAGATTTCGAACTGTCGACAAATTAGATTAAAAAACGTTCATATTAATCAAACGATCATAATGATTTAATGCACCTTTTTGAAAGTAGATTTAGTATAGGGATCGTTATATGTATAGGCTTGCGCAGAATTCTTTTTCAGCTTCATTTTCTGTATTGAAACGGGAATACTTCTTTCTAACCCTTCAAATTACCCTTAGTAATTATCCGAAATATTTATTCTATATACATTCAGGGTTTCTGAAAACTGTTTTCCCTAGCCATAAAATTTATTAGGGTCTGTTTAATTCGAACCTCTTTTTCACAAATGTTGCAATACAAATGCATCATCGAATTACATGAGTGACGTAATGATCAGTTAGCCAGCTTGACGAAGGGGGCCCCCTTACATAAAAACAGTATTAGCCACCCTCTTCCCCTCCCATGTGAGAGAGAGAGACATGTGTTTGTGAGAAAGAGAAATTATAAAAGCAAAGAGTTGTTAGAACTTTGTTCGCCCTTTCTCAAACAAATAAAAAAGAAGCAATAAATTTTATGTTAAAAATGCCCAGGTTCCTCTGTCTTTGGTCGCGAGACCACACAGGTTTTCGAAGCAATATGGAAAAGCAGAAATAGTATTTTCTACTAAGCAAAAAGAAACGGTTCTTCTGACAGGTGACGAAGCGGTGTACTTTTTCCTCTCCTTTCTCTTGCCTTTTTTTTAAAGTTATATTTAACTATTCAAAATTGATGACCGTGTGAAAAAATTAGGCCCTATAGATCAGTAAACGAATTTAAAAAATGAGAAAAAAAAAATCCTAAATTGATGATCAAAAAATAAATCGGTACTTCATTTTATTTTGAATAACTTTTTGGTATATTTTTGTAACTCTCTGGTGCGGGGTTCTGAGGGAATTAATCGGTACAATTGGCTAAAGGTCCTAAAAACATCCTCAAGACATTAAAAAAGAAGTTCTCAAATGTTTATTGAATATGTAGGTGATGCTAGCTGCCCTTTTTATAATATTGGCAAGGAATCATTAATCAATGGATCATTAAAAAAAGTCAAACAATCAGCGCAACTTTTACGCAGACGTTATGACGGTTTTGAATTTTATCCAAGCAGTCTCAACATTATCCATTGGAATTATGCAACATATATCCCAGAAATGGTGAAGAGATAACAGACACCTTTCCAACACGAATAGAAAAAGAGATGGTCCTGCTTCAGGACAATAAATTTTTGTCAGCGAAATCATAGAAAATGCAATCAGTTTAATATCTAAAGAAATAAGTTCCAAAAAGGGGAATGTTGAATGACATGAAAAAAGAAAGGAACAGTTATTGATTTTCTTCTTCGAATTGCTGTAATTCATTTGAAACCGTCTGTCATTGTTAATTAGAGTTATTCACTCGAAAGTGTTTGAAGATGAAGAAAGTAGAAACCGCAAAGCCAAGATCAACATAGCTCTAGCGCGACAGAAAGAAATCTACTCAGGGCCAAGCCGATGATTGCCCTGTAATACTTTTTAAAATAAATAGTATCTAATTAAAATTTATTTTATTATTAATTAAAATTATATTTTCTATCGGTATTGCTTCTGTATTTTTTTTTATGTTAGAAAATTCACATTACTGATGATGTAGCCACGACTAATGTTAATTTTCGATTCGATCTTTCATCAAGATCCGTTCAAAACCGATTCTTTAAAAAGAAATCAAAACAATGTTGAAGATGTTGATTGATTGATGACTATAATATTTTGCGAATTGTTAACGTTTTGCGGGCTCTTTGATAACATTAATTTAATAAATGTTACAATTTAATAATCCGTAAGGCACCTTGGTTTTTGCATAACGATAATATTAAGTTTGCTAAATACAATTGTTTTTTGAAGAGCTTTTTTTAGATGTTGCAAGAGCTTGTTTTAGATCTTTTAAATTTTTAAAATAATGATAATCACATTATATAGTTTTCAAAAACAGAAACATTAATTTTTGACTTTTAGGAAGCATTTAATTCATTTGTATATTTTATTAAATCAGTACTATGGATGAAATTTCTCTATCTGCCGACGACATACCTGATCCTTCAATTCAAATTGCAGATTTTTGTGATCTTTGCAGTGAAGAAATACCTGCAGGAAATTTAGAGCAGCATTACCTTACTCATATTGATTATTCTCCTCATGTGTGCAATATATGTCATAAAAGTTTTACTAGGAAATACAGCCTTCAAATACATTCATTGATTCATTCTGGACAGAAGCCTCATACTTGTACTATCTGCAACAAAGGATTTACACAAAAAAGTGATTTGAATAAGCATTATCAACGGCATCTTGGAAATAAGCCGAATGTTTGTGATATATGCGAAAAAGGATTTTCTCAGAAAAGTGATTTGAAGAAACATTACATGACTCACACTGGCAATAAACCTTATGTTTGTACTATTTGTGAAAAAAAGTTTACTCAGCGAGCACATCTGAACCATCATATTTTTGTTCATATCAAATTGAAACCTTACAAATGCAGTCTTTGTACGAAGGCTTTCTATTTGAAACAAAGTTTAAGGAAACATATATTAGGACATGCCAGTGAAAAATCCTATGCTTGTAATACATGCAGCGAAACATTTGAAGCCAAATCAACATTGCAGAAGCATATAGCTGTTCACTCCAAGAAGAAATACATTTGTAAAGTTTGCAAATCTGAATTCCCGTCAGTGCAAGAGTTAAAAGATCATCAATCAACGCATGAAGGCGAGCAGCAATTTTCTTGTAATGTATGTGACAAAAAATTCTTTTTGAAAGGTAGATTAAATCATCATATGCTTAGTCACAATGTAGTTAAGCCACATGTCTGTACAATCTGCAACAAAAGTTTTGTCCAAAGAGTTCATTTGCGAGATCATCTTATGATTCATACTGGTGAAAAGCCTCATTCTTGTTATGTTTGTAATAAAGAATTTATTCAGCTTTCATCATTGCAAAGGCATTATGCAACACATTCCAATGAAAAACATCATGCTTGTAAAATTTGTAAAAAATCTTATTCTCAAAAGAGTGATTTGAATAGGCATATGTTAAGTCATGTTAATGAATAATCTGATAGAATCATTTACTTATTAGATAATCTAGTATTTTGCTGCTTTAAGAAGTAAAGTCTAGATAGAGAGTGAAGTTATTTTATGTCTTAAACTTCTATTGATAATAAGTTGCCAGATTTTATAATCTCTGATAGGACTAAAGTGAAACTTGTTACTAATCATTAGGTATATTTTAATTCTAATTACGTAAATTTTTATGTGAATTATTTAATTACAAATATAAATTAAGTGATATATTTGGCAATGTTCAGGATGAAAATATTTTTAGGTTTAATATCTAATAAAGATGTTACTTTTGTATAAAATATTATAATAATCAAAACCCTTTCACTATATGTAATTTTTTAAAATTAAAATCAGCGTAGAAATAATTAAAATATGAGAAATTTTATGTTAAAAATTTAATTTTCTTTATAAAGCAGTCTTTAGAATAAATGAAATACAAAAAAAAAAAAAAAAAGATTTAACATGTTTAAAAAATAAATGTGCTAGAAAACTCAAATAAGATTCATAATCAGACAGATTTATTGCTTTGAAAATTAAGTGTCGCAGAACCTTCCTTATGCTTCATAGTATTTATGATCAAATTATGAAGAAAATGTTACAAGCAATTTAGATTTAAATGCATCAGCTTCTTAGAATACTGAAATGCTCTCTTTCTTGGAAAAGAAATTGATCCATCAGGTGAAACTTTGAACTTTCAGATTCGATGTTAGGTGCCTTACTAAAGGAGCCAGAAGAATTTTCATTAGTTAGTATTTCTACTTCTTATTCAATACTAAATACGCTTTTGCATTGAATATGAATTTTTGCTGCTTACAAATTATTTTTGCATATTCCTTATATTTATATAATATTTTATAGTATTTATGGATAACATTTGTAGAAGACCAATTAAATGATTTGAATTTTTGTAACATACAAATTATTTATTAATCTTACCTTTATTGCATTCTGTAAAATTTACTCTTTGAACTGAAATAGCAAGTCCAACTTGTCATGAAATTTCTTGAGCAAACTGACCATGATAAGTTGCAGTCACTAGAAATTGAAATTTGCTCTTCATTGGCGATTTTTTTTTATATCATTCTATCCATTTGTAACTAAGAAAATTATATTGTTTGCCTGAAAATAAATTGCAGTTCAAGGAGTAAATAAAAATTACCTATTTATTATTTTAAAATCTTATGCTTCATAATATTTGTTAGCATAACATGAATATTATTTATTTATTTGCTTAGATTTTTATTGTGTAAAAAAAAAGATGATGCTTCAGTTTTATTTAGATTGATTGGGACAGTTCAGAGCTTTCATTCTAATTTATGGTTAAATTTTAAAAACTGGTATTGTCCTGCTTAATTTGTTTACTGTTCATTTCAGTATTCTGAGATGACCACTTTTTGATGGTTCTATCTCACTAAGGGGTGACACACAGAGGATGTACACCATTTCTGGAATTTACATTTTTTTAAATGTAGGAGTGAGAGGAAAGTGGAAATGAAGAGATGTTTACATTTTTTTAAATGTAGGAGTGAGAGGAAAGTGGAAATGAAGAGATGTTTACATTTTTTTAAATGTAAACATCTCCTCATTTCCACTTTCCTCCCACTCCTATTTTCCAGAATTAAACCCATCCTAACACATGTGCATAAGCGCGGAGGATTTTAGAATCCGTTGGCAAATAATACTTTGCATGATTCATCCTAGAAAATATACATTTGAATGTGAGTAATACTTTTCCAATTCTAATCTGCTTCCACTTATAATTATTGTGAGTGTACATCAAAATTATTATTATTATTATTGCTGAATTGTGAAAATGAATAAATGGATAAGAATACTATTTCATTTTTTTCCTCTTGAGAAATTATGATGATCATACTTTATTTGTTGCAAAAGCTTAAAAGTAGAATTTAGCAGATATCAACCATTTAATTATTTAAACTAGATAATATTTTTAATATTAACTATTTTCAAAATATAAAATAATTTGGGACATATTATAATCAGCAATTTTTCAATCAAATTTTTTTTATTTTTCCAAATAATCTAGAATGTTTTAATTTATAACTAAATCTGAAAATGATAAGATAAATTCATTTTGGAGTAACTTACACTGAAGTACTGTTAAATGATTTATTTATATATTTTTACAATCAGATTTATTGAATTTTATGCAATCTTACAGAGCTTTTTTCTGAATCTGAGCTAAATTCTTTATATTTAGCAATATTTATAATATATTTATGTGTGATGTGTATAAATTAAAATGTTAAAAGACAGATATGAAATAATATGAATTTTTAGTGCTGATTATATACAAGATTTATTTTACTTTTTTGTTATTCTTTTTATTTATTATACATAAGTTGACTATATTTATACATTTATATATAACCAAGTTTTATCATGCATATATATTTTAAGTTGTGAAATTTCCTGTGAAGATAATGATTTTTTTTAAAAAATTAATATTATTGAAGAAATTTTATGTGTGAGATTTTAACTTTTATATGTATAGGAATAAAAAAAATATTGCTAATTTTCATTAAAATGCTCAAAAAGAAAACAAAATTCAATTTTTCATACTATGCATTTTTCTAGTATGTTGCTGGCTTTTGTTCTACTTAAATCATCAATTAGAACTTCCATCAGAATTGCCATTCAAATCCCTTGTATATATATTCAAGATACAAGGAAAATTCGAAAATAGACTCATGTGCTAGTTATAATGCAATATGATTTTAAGGAGTGGAAAAAGCAAGGAAACGAAGCTATAATTTAACATTATTTGGAATAGAATATTAAAATACTTATTTACATAAAAAAAACAACCCAACTTCTCTTCATTTATCATCTAAAATTTAGCAAAACAAAATTTATATATTGAGAAGGGATATATTACCTCTCATGCTCTTTCATTGTAAGTCGCACAAAATTAAGGACTCGGATGAAATACAACACAAAATATGTTTGTTATCGCAGCACAAGTAATTTAATGATTACTTAACAAAAAACATTAGAAAGATAAATTGCTTTTTTGTTACTTATTCATATTTGCCAGTTGATGTATTTGGGCATCAATTTCTGCAGATTTTTCAGCTGTTAGTCTCATGGAGTTAATCCTCCACAAATAAGGTACTCATTGATATATCATTGAATGTATTAAGTGACGAACATGATCCAACATGTTTTAATGCTCATAAAAATTCAGCTTTTAGTGATTGTTCTTGAACTAAAAAGCTTGAAATCGGTTTATTTTTTGGACATTAAATTTGACATTTTCGGACTTGAGATATCTTCTCCGTCATTCCTTTAGATACAAAGTCTAATATTAATTATGACAAATTTCTTACAAAATAAGCAGTATGCAACAAATGGATTTTGGGGGACTTCTCAAACCCTTTCAACAAAATCAGGATTGATTTTTTTTATCTGCCCAATTCATATAAATACAGATTTTGAGCAGCTCATTGTTAAAAAAAAGGTTTCTAATAGGCTGTGGTTGAGCTCACAATTTCTCAAACGATTAAAAAAAAAAAAAAAACTCAATAAATTCACTTGTGCGTAACTTAATACCATCACGATGTATTTAAGTCTTTCACAGAATACCATAGAAATGTTTACTTATCTTTCACACAAGTACAAGTTTTGCACATGCTCTTAGCTGCCATTCATGAATCTTGCAGAAGAAGACTAACTGTCTCACAAATCGAAACTCAAGGGATCTATGCAGAAAAAAAAGAGGGAGAGAGTAGAAAAGATGCGAGTTTCCGCATTACACAGTTGCAAATGGCATTGTTTCGTTTTTGGAACTGTTGACTACTACCTTTTATTCTTGCAATGTTTAGAGATCGGCATTTTTAGATGAGATAAAAATAACTAACTTAAAATTCCTTTATTTTCCCAGTTTTTATGAAAATTATAAAATTTTCCTACATTTTCCCGCTGTTTTTAGATGATTTTTAAATTTCCTGTTTTCCGGGTTGTGTGGCAACCCTGTTCCATTACTATCTGTTATTTAAAAAACATATCTAAAGAAATGTAATTTTTTTAATGAACAAATGTTGCTTATTTTTTAAAAAAGTAATATTATTTTTCTATATGTGGCTTATAAGAATCTTTTTGTTAATTTTGAATATAATTTAGTTTATAAATTTCTACTGTATATAAATATTCTATGTTTTATTTATTATTTAATGTCTTTTATAAAAAATGCATAATAGAGAAAGCAGTAAATGATGTTATAAAGATTGTTATAATTATTGATAGTGAACATTTAAAATTTGCCTAATAATTTCATTTTCACTCATTTCTGTTTGTAAAGAAATCAAATATTAGTTATTTTAATGCATGAAAGAAATTCAAATTCCATTTAAATTAATAGCGTTTCTTCAATGTCATAATATTTTATCTCAAATCAATATTTTTAAAGTTTATTATTTATTCTGAAAGTAAACATACTACTTTGTAAAAAAATATATTTTTTAAAATTATTATTTGAGACATTAGGTTGCCAGTGTATTGGAAATGCATTTTTCACTTGTATCCACCATTATCCATAAAAAAAGTTTGTTTGATAATGTTAGTTTGTTTTAAATTTATTGTATCTTTAAGTAATAAAGAAAAAAATATTTATAATGTAGAATTAACTTTAAAGTGCTGCTGTTGTTGTTTTTGAATTAAAGTTTTGATTTACCATAATCTCTACATATATAATTTTGATAATTCATTTGTTTTAACCTTATACCATCACCACATAGAAGGATTGATTACCTTAGTAAAAGTTCCTACAGCTTCCAAAGGGGTGAACGATTATATATTTTATGATCGACTATATGTAACTTCTGGATTTAAGTTAATGAAAATTATTTTTACACCTTCTAAAGATTAGATTTACAGTTATGTCAATTTTATTAAATTGTGATTTTTAAATTTTTTTCAGAGCTAAATAAAAAAAACCTTTTTTATCAGTTCTATGTTTTTATCGAAATATTAAACCTGTTTATTGTTTAATCACATATACTTGCTTTTACCAATATTAATGCAGCTTTTTATGGATATTTTTAGTTTTAAAATGAGAATTTTAATACGAACGTACTGCAATTTCTTTAATTCTCTGAACTAATTTTGTCTGATATTTCAGATCTTTTCAAATTTTTAAGGCCTCTAGTTGGCATATCATGTTTTATTGTTTTTAAGTTTGAAACCACTGAATAAGATTATATTTTATGTGCTTATGCTTGTTATGCAAGTATTATTTACATACCAAATAGCAAAACTAAAATTGGCATTTACATTTAGAATAATAATTGTTAATTAGGCTTAAATATCCTAAAAATTGTAAATTGAAAATAAAAGTTCAAAAATTGTTACACATAAAAGAATGATTTTTACTTTTTCTTGCAAACAAATAAACACAGGTGGAATTGCAGGTACTGTGGTTAGTAAAAAAGATAAATGTTTGTGTGTTGATGCTAGCAAACCAGGCTGTCCAATTTACAATTACCAAATTAGATACATGTATAGTTTGGAGGATAAAAATTTCCAATATAGATTTTTTTTTTTTTTTTTGAAATTTGGAATTTTCCATATTTTTCAAAAATATTACAGCATCTTAAAATTTAAAAAATTATATTTGTTGACCCTATTATTTTTTCACTTTTTAATCAATATTTTAAAGAACATTATGGAAAAATATATCGCTCACCCCCATTGCTGATAATTAAAGGTATGAAGATCCGGCTTATTTTCCTGTGTAGATTAGTTTTTAATATATTATTGGAAGGCTTAAAAAATTTTGCTTGGGAAGCCATTATAATCAACCTTTAATCCCGGCATACTAACTGGTCACCAAAGGTGGCTAATATAGTTATGTATATGCAGTCTGTAAACATCATACTCTAAATCCATATAATAGTTTTTAATTCAAACCTTATCTTAACATGAGTTTCCTCAATAATATTTTAAAATTTTGAATCAGATCTTTTGCAAATAATGATTCAGGAGTAATTAATTTCTTTACAGGCATTGGAATAATTTCTTAAGAACTGTTTTACTTTTAGCAGTTAACAGAAGAAAAAAAGTGTTAATAGCTATTTTATTTAATTGATAAGAAGAAACCTTAATATTATTTTTTAAAGGAAAAAAAAAGTACAAATAAAGATGTAAAATAATTTATTTCTTCAATCTGAAACAGGAATAAAGTGATAACTCTGTATACAGCAACACTTTTAAAACTTTCTGCAAAATATAGTAGCTCAACATATAATCTCAACTATCTAATAAATTATTTCATTGATAATTACATTTTGTACAAGAGTATAAAAAGGATATATTCTATCTAGCTGCACAGAATAGAAGCCCATTAAATAATTAGTATTTTTTTAATTAAAACTCATGATTTAAAATTAAATAAATTATGAAACATGAAACATGCTGACTAACAAGCCAAATCACATGAGTTTTGAAACAATTTATAATGAAAAACGAGCTCAACTCACAAAACTAAATTAAAATGCATTAATTAAAACCCCTAATTATGTAATACTTTGGCATTAATAAGTTTCTTGCTCATCACAATCATAAGTCCAGTGCCCAAACATCTCGCAACTATTACAGTAGGGTCTCTCTTCCAACTGCCGTGCACCTTGAGGTATCAAATGAGGTATTGCTTCATCTTCAACAAATGATTCTTGCTTTGGACAATCATCAGTGTCATGTAAATCGAACATATCACAGATGTCACAGAACAGTCTTGGAGGTAACTTCTTTGGAGTGTCATTGCTAAAGGGGAAAAATATTATTTCATTAAAGAAGATTATTGCTGGAATATTAATTATAATAAATTTCATCTGGGTACAAATAATCAAACGACAATTTCACGACTTCATTAATAGTACTTTAATTATTAAACATTTTTGCAATGCTTAATTTCCATTGATACATGCAAGAGCATTGGTATCTGCATTTTATAATTTGTTTTCACTCTTAGAATGTCTGGTATTTTTGTTTTAAGTCTAATGCAATACAATTCTATTTGATTTAAATATATTTAATAATAGTATTAGACATGGTTGATTTGATTTTATATATATATATATATTTGCAGATTAATTTTTCAGTTTAACTGATTTTGTAGAAAGATTTCGTATAGATGCTTTTCATTGCCATTGCTACCTATGGAAAATTTCTTCTCAGATCATGGTCATTCGTTCCTCAAAAATTTATCTACTTAAATGATTATTATAAAACTGTGATCAGTATCAATAATAATACATCAATCTGATAAATTTACTGATCATTTGGCCAATTATAGTTAATATGATTAATTAGTTATACCAGTAAGGAACATGCTACAAGCAGGGTAAAAGGAAGTAAAAATTTTATTTCTGCACAATTCTTTAATTAATTAGGTAAAATGTTGCCTCTTCATAATGAGCAATTATGCTAACATTCATTCCTTGGAAATTGTAAATCAACAACTTTACTTATAGCTTAAAAAATAGCTTTTCAGTGCAGTCTCTAAGGTTCTGGGTTCAAAATTCGATTTCCAGAAAGATTTGTTGGTTATGGCAACAATACTTTAAAAAAGGAAATCATTTTCTAGCTTGCCAATAGGAATTAATAATTTTTCTAAATTACTTAGGCTTATATTAGTCATTTTATATCAATTTAAAATTAATAAATACAGATTATTTATTATAAATCTATAATTCTTTGAAGTCTGTCTCTCTCTATCTGGCTTATGATTTACTTTCTTCAAAATATGATCTTCAAATTTTTAATTACATTTGTTTCTATTCTGCAATGAACCTTGTCATTGCAAACTATAGTGAGAATAATATCTGAGCACACTCTTTAAGCTTCTACATTACATATTTGATTTAGAGAGATTTATGTTCCATATATATGGCATATTTCTATTGAAATAAAGCCTTGGACCTTTTCATTCAGAAGCTAATACTTTGCAGCCAGTTTTTGTCTATTGTACGTAATCAAGTTATTACAAGTTTTCTGAAAAATTATTTGATAATTCATATTTTATTTTATCAATGTAACTGTCATTATCTATGTCTTATACACATTTTAGCAAATAGGAAATTTAAGCTATTGTCAATAACGTAGCTTCTGCTGAAATTATTGGCCGATAATTCCATTAATTTGTTAGTATAATGAAACAAGCATTAGGATAGTGTTTGTTACAATTAACAGACAAGTCATAATTGTATCTCCTATATGGTTTAAAGAAACATAGTAATACATTTATAGTAATTTTATTGGCAGTGCTTAAATATGAGTGAAAATATTTTTTAATTAAGAGCATAGAGTAAGAATGTTCAAAGATATTCTAATAAATTAATTAGCATAATATTGTAAATAAAAAAATCATGCAAATGGTCATGCTGCTATGTGCACATGCAAACAATCTGAAAAACACACTCTTTAATAAAGTTGATAAATACTTGTACAGTATTTTTATTCAATTTACAAAGACATGGTTTTAAAACTTACATAGCTAGCGAGTTTTTGATTAGCTTTGAATGTATTTAGAATGCAGAATACAAGTGAAATTGTTACCTGATACTGATTATCCAATAGCCTTTTGCTTGCATTAGGTAATAAATAGTTTAATAATCAGTAAACTGAATACATTTATTATGAACAAAACACATAATGTGAAAACATAGTTACCAAGTTCTAAATAAGAAAGGAATATCCGATTTCATGAATTATTTATTTTGATATTTAAAATATTTAAAGACTAATGAAATACAAATTATTAGAGAATTAAATCACAATAAAACAGATCAACTACTTAGGAGAATAGTTTTAAATTTTCATCACTTCTATGAAACCATATATAGAAGTGTGTTTGAAAAGAATACAAACACTTGGACATATAAAATTTCAAAATCTATTCAAGATATGAAATTACATTAGAAAAACACATAGTAAAACAAACATGTTTGTTCATTCTAAAACATTAGAAATATTTTAGATAGACACAATAATTTGTTGTCAAATAAAAATATGGAATGAACACCCATTTCAACACAACTTCCAGAAAAACAAAGTATTTCCAAGAAAATTTTTTATGCACAAAGGCAATAAATGCCAGTGCCAAATTTAAAATCAATAATGAAAATTTTTATTTTAAAATTAACTAGAAAATCTTTTGCCATTCTAGGAAGCTGTTTTTAAAATGATATATATTTAAAAGACAGAAATGGTGAAAAAGTATGAAAATCAATAATTGTATTTCTTTATATAAAAATTTTGGAAATTTATTTAAAAGACATTTCAAATTCCTTTGAAGAATTTGGAAAATAAAATAAAAATTGCATGTCTGCACTGACAAATAATTTGAAACTATATTCAATATACTTATGTAATAGTATGAATATATTTAAGAATTTTTTTAAAGTGAACATGACTTATATAATTCACAAGAAACAAATGCAATTTAGATTTTCAGCTTTAGATACAATTATGTTTTTATTAATATGGATACTATCACATTGAAAGACCAAAATCCAGAGTTACCAAATTATTATAAGAAGATGTACTTTTGATAAATATAATAGAAAAATACATTTTATATATTCCAAGAAGTCTCTTATAAAATGCAAGTTCATAATTTATCTATGCCCTATTCCTTAAAAGTATTTTTATTTGACACATCAGCAACTTTAGATTTTAAACTTGAAACATTATTTGAAATACTTTTAAAAAATCATTATTAGTTCAGTTATATAGATTGGTTTAAATTTTAACCCAATTCAAAGTAAAATATTTTTTTAATTGTTTCCTGCAAAATATCACAAACCCCGAGTTTATTTTTCTATTGTAGATTAGTAATTGATAAAAACTACCAAGTGCTAACACATGCATTTAAGTAAATACAAATGAAACAGTGAAAAGATTTATCCAAATGCATTAAATCTACCATAAAACATGCCCAGTAAAAAAAAAAAAAATCATGTCTAAAATTTCCAAATTATATGCAGAATTGATTGCATAAAAAATAAGCATGCACTAATTTTACTTACAGGTTTGGATCAATTATCTCTGAACCTAACTTGAGAAGCTCTATTTCTTGCTGAAGATTTTCATTCTTTTGCTTCATATCCACAATTATAGAGTTTAAGAAATCAATCTGGAAATGATAAATAAATAAAATCATAAACATAGAGATCAATTATTTATGCAGCCTTAAATTTGGAAATTTGTTTTGAATCATAATTTTAAAACTATCTTTCGAGGTGGTATTGCTATTTAATTAGCTTAACTATTGAACAAAAAAAAAAAAAGATTTGCAAAAAACATTAATCGAAGTTTATGAGGATCAATCGGGCATTTTTCTTTGAGAATGACTATTCTCAAGTGAGGCCCATAAAAAGTTTTAAATTTTGGGGAAAACCAGAAAGGTCAAGAAATTATAGATTTTCTTCATTAAATTTATTCTAATATATTCATACTGACTTGGTCATTCAAGTAAGCTGGAAATCAGAATGGTTAAAAAAGTAATGGGAAATTACAGATTTCTATGGAAACTGTTATTTTAAATACTATACTTTTAACTATTGTTATTGTCCTCTGAATTCTGTGTAAGTAGTTACTTCAATCTTCTGCTATTCCCATTATGAAATGCCCTTCTGTTGACAGTCTACATCCTTTAACTCTTGAGAATTTAAATCAAGTTGTCATTGACAGTTTTTAATTGGCCTCCAAATTGCATAAAATCCTGCAGCATTAAATATTTACCATCTTACATAGAAATTGGGGGGGGGGGGGAATTCTAACAAAAACTTTAATAGAATTATTTTTTTCAACCTATTTAAAACATCAATTTCACAATAAATACTATTAATGAATAGATTACGTCAGAATACCATTACTATGCCCATTGAATTGGTGGGAACAAATTACCCGTACTGGAAATTTCTCATCCCTATATTTGGAGTGCCCTCTGATAAGATACACCACCAAATATCACACACATGCACAACAATCCTTTTATCATAGTATTTCAATAAGTATTTAAAAAGTAATACATTTACAATGAAACATGATGAATTATTAAAAATAGTTTATTCTAGTACCTGACTCAGTAAAGAATCTCGCTCTTCAGCAAATGATTCATTTGTATTTGCAGCAGCTGAAAATATAGTAAATAAATAAAAATAGATACAACTTAACTGAATACAAATATCAAACACTATAAAGAAATCAATTTATAAAACATAATGATCATTGCTTTAGGGAGAAAAAGTAAAATAACAGTTGGGATGTTGTAATTGCGTGTTTAAAAATATAATTTCAATATTGATAACAACATAAAATTAAAAAACAAGTATTGTATATATTTTATATAAGTATTTGTTGTAAAGTTGAGGGTATGACAATTCAACAGTATACTGTTATGTACTAGAAAACCAACATGCACAAAAAAAAAAAAAAAAAAAGAGAGAGAGAGAGAGAGAGAGAGAGAGAGAAAGAGAAACATTTTATCTGTATTAGGAAATTAATTATTGTATAATAAGTACTCTATTATACAATAAGGCTAAATTTAGTTTTCGTAGGAAAATATAAACATTTTGATGCTGGTTGTAATAATGTATATGAAAATGGTAGATGATTCCCAACTACAAATTAAAACTTCAAAATAGAATGTTAACCAATTTTAAGGTTTAAAATAAATAACTGTATTATTAAAATTCGAGAAATGCCAATGCATGTACAATGCACAGATATATAAGTTGTGCTCTATCACTTCCTAACATAACTACCACAAGTTTTGAAACAAGTTGTATATGTCAGAATCAGAATGCAGACAATTTAAAGGTCCAATTGCCTGGCCAAGATACATTCAATTAATATGATATAAACACTGAAACAAGAGAAAAATTCATCCTTACTAGATTCATTAACATTCTTTACAGGTCCAGATGATTCCAGCTTCTCAATTTTGTGCTTTAAGAGAATATTTTCTTGTTCCAAAGACTTCATAGACGATTTAATGCTTTCTTTGGATTCAATCTCAGCATTCAAACTCAATAACTATAAATATAAATTTGAAGTTGATATTTTAATCATAAAATAAATCTAGATTTACTATAAAAACAATACATTTAATTTTCACTCAAATAATTAACATGCATTAAAAAAGAAAATATTTTTCTTGTATATATATATATATATTTACAGAATTTTCAAAACACTATGCTTTGTTAAAAGTTATTGATCTGGATATAAAGAAAAATTAATCAATCATCAATGAGCCACAAATGATAAATACAACAAGAATTTTATCAATGAAACTTATTATTTCACTGGTCACTTATTATTCAACTTATTGTTTCACTATTATTAGATAATAATTAGAAATTTTGTTAATATAGTGAAGATCATAGATCCATTTTTCATTCATGTTTCATCACATTCCTCTTCATTCTTAAAAATTGTAATAATAAACATTTTGTACACGCAATTCAAAATTTTGGTAATATGTTGTTTTTCTTTTTTCTAAAAATCTCAGCTTTTCTGCTTTAGTGATATTACTTCTTTAATACCATTAAGAATGAGTTTTTTTTTCTTAGAAAACAAGGTAGAAACAACCTTTTCTTTGGAAAATAAAGGCTGCACAAAAGAACATACCACGAGTGGAATAGATAATAGGATGATCAGTTCAAGGTCATTGCATCAAACTGGTCTGTTTGACAAGTATGTCATTTTTGAATTCAAATTACATGTCTTTCAATATTAACGTTTTCCTATATTGCACTTTTGTTTGTCTCAAAAAAACATGAATTGAATGATAACAAAAGTGATTAAAAATTTTAATTAAATACCTTCTGCATGAAGATAAGTCATATCAAGTAAGAAATGCATGATTAATATAAAAAAAAATACAATAAAGGATTTTCTTACTTTAATGATAAACACATATTTCCACAATTTTTAAATTTAACTGCATCATTAAGTTCTGTATAACATATAATAGAAAACAGGGATCTTAAAGATTTAAACATCTAGACCCACTTTTTAGAAATTGAATTTGTAATAAATCAATTCACTCTTAGGGCATTGAATTTTTGCTCAGGTGAACAGCATATATTCTAACCATAAGAGAGTTTATAGGATAAAAAGAAATTATCATGAAGGGAGAAAAAACATTTATTATTATATACAATTCTATAAAAAATATTTCTAATGTGTGGTTTAATAAAGATTTTAAGATCACATCAAATTTATGCAAATTGTTGAAACATACAAGTAAATTCAAATTCTAATTACCCCCCCCCATACTAACATACCAGTACTATTTTTAAAAATTAATAGTATTTTTAAATGAATTTACATTATTAGCATTATATCTGTAATAAAAGTTAATTATTAGCATTTACACTATATATCTTTTCATTTATATGTTATTTTATGTCAATTCCTTAAAAGATATATAAATATATACACAATATTTCCCAGTTAAAATAAAAAAAGAGTTTTTATAGAGTGTGAAAAAGATTCACTATTATCAAATCATGGCACTTGTAAATCAAAAGTGGTGTCAGACTCACTATCAATATAAAAAAAAAAAATTGAATAAAAAGAATATACCAAAATGTTTTTTTTTTTTCACTAAATCTCATTTATAAATATTTTAGCAAAACTTTAATCACTCGTGTCTCCATATCTCTCTGATTTATTTGTTCATGTTCTCTTTACTGCAAAAGACATAGTGAGATTTCTCACTATCAACAGTAATATCTAGTTATTTATCTTTCATTTGAATATATATTTCCCAACATTCTATAATTAATCAACATAAACCAGAAACCTTACAATTCACATATAGAAATAAATAATAAAATTCTTATTTTTCATTTTTCGGTAAGTATGAAAACACAAAAACTATAATTAATATAATAAATATTTATAGTATTGTTAAGAATCAAATTTAAGCTACTTTAATGAAGAACATAAAAAATAGTAATTATTTAATGATGTGTAAACAAAAACTTTTACCTGATCATTTAAAGATGTACACTCTATTTCTTTTTCTAAAAGACTGTTTTGTGCATTTTTGAGCAATTCTTGTAAACTTTGATGTTTCTCTTCAATTTCTGTCAACCTAAACAAATAAAAATGCTCTTTTATAAGATTATTTTAAAAAAATCAAGATGAATCTGCAAGGTAACTTAATTTTACTTACTTTTCAGACTTTTCTTTATTAGATAGTTCCAATTCATTTAATTTATCCAATAACTGCAAAAGAACAAATTACACTTACAACTTAATATCAAATTATTTATAAATGTTTTTAAATTGTATAGAAATAGCAGTAATGAAAGTTATGTTTTTAGCTAAAACATCAACAATTTGAGGATTTCAGCATCCATTTTATGATTTCTTTGATGTAAGCTAGATATTAATTGCAGATTTCTAACTTTCATTATGCTTATGCTTATTATATTATATCAGCATTTAAATATTATTTATTGTGATAAAACTAATAAAAATAATCTGTAAAGCATTTCATTAATTTATACTTTTGCTGCATCTATAAAAAAAATCAATGTATCAATAAATATGACATAATGAACTCCTTGTATATGATCATTATATTTATAAAGACTCTTTTTTCACCAAGAAACTACCTTATAAGGATTTCAGACAGACAAAAATTATACAAACAATAATGTTTGAAAAATATTCGTTCATAATTATCAATCATAAAGATTTACTTCTCATTCTTTTTTCTTCCCAGTAAGAGGAGTGAAACAACAAAAGTATTCTCATAATTTTAAATTTAATATATGGTTCCCTGACATCACTACTGTGTAATATTTAAATTTGCAGTTTTCACCCCCCCCCCCCTCCCTTCCAATTCACAATGGCAAACAGCCATTTCAAATTCTCGATTGACCCATCTGTCTTAAAAAAATTATGAAATTTAAAATAAAAGTTACAGCAAATTACTGTACCGGTAATCATTGTATTATTCTGAATTACAATTATGTAACAGTACAAAAAGTGCTTTGATGAAAATAATGACATAATAATATAAATAAATGACATAAAAATAATAGTACAAAAATGGTTAGCCATAGGATTTTAAAGCCAATAAAAAGAAATTTGTGTTTTTTAAAACTCTATTTCATTAAAACTGATTTATTTTTCTTTCCTGTTTTAGTAGTATACATCACACATAAATAATGCAATTAAAAATTCTAACCTCTGTTTTTTCTGAAGACAAAGCAGATGTATTTTGTACTTGCTTCTCCAGTGCTTTGCATTTTTCTTCTGAACTTTGTAACTGTTGCTGCAATTCTTCTAAAACACTGTGCTGTAACTCCCTGTACAAATATATAAGAAGAGTTGCTTTAGATATCTAGTTTTGAAATTATGAAAAGAAATATATGTTACATTTTGCACATGTACAGTTAAAATTTATTTACTAAAAATACTCATAATTCCTATAATATTTAAAGAGTTTGCTTTAAATTTAAAAATAACATTATAATAGTACTTTGCAACATAATCTGTAAGTGTTGTGTAATATGAGTGAACATTTTGCATTCATAATAAAATAAGTAAATAAATAAATGACTTTTTTTTTTTTTTTAATTCTACATTTCTCTCATAACACATGTAACTATTAGTCACAGTAAACAAAACGATTGTTGAATGCTTCAAATCATGATCTGTTTTCTGTAAATGAAGAGAGTAAAAATAATTTTTTCTTCATTAATTTATGGTCAATTCCCCAAATGCTTTCTTAACTGAATCTTTATAATAAAACACGAATTTAAATATTTTTTTAAGTGTTCAAAAGTATTTATCCAATCTTTCTATAGAAATTGAAAGTATAAGGATATATTTCGATCACAAAATGTATGCATGGTCTGCCACAAAGTGTAATGTGCAGTTGCATGTCTGCTAATAGGCACAGTAAGATTTATAATGAGACTGTAATGTTCTATGAATTAACTTCAATAAAACAAATAAAAAAATATGACAAAAGGCATCAAAAGACAATTGTTTCAAAGATTAATTTTTCTTACAGTTGCGTTTTAAGTTCAGCAGCAGCCTCTAATTCCATAGCAGAAACATCGAGCTTTTGTTGCAGTTCTTGTTTGTGCAATGTAAATTCTGTCTGCATACGATTAACTTCAGCTTGCAATGCTGCCAGTTGTGTTTCTCGATCTTTAACCACTTCCTGCTGCTGAGACTTTTCTTGCAGTAAGTTATCTCTTACTTTTTCCAGATCTTTCTTTGCATCACGAGCTTTAACTTCTTCCTCTTCAATCTGTTATGTTTAAAAATAACTTATAAAATATACAAAATTACAATTTAAATGTTTACATGAGAAATGAAACAAAAGTTTCTAATAATGAATTTTCTTTTAAAAATGTTTTTAATATGGAAAGTAAACAGAAAAATTATTAAAATTCAAATTCTAAAATAAAGTATGGCTCCTCTTTTATACTTTTCAAGGACCAGATGAATACTGATATAAATTGGAGAAAATATTTAGAAAAAAAATTAAGAAAACAAATAAGATTGTTGTAAATGACAGAAATGTAAAGGCGGGCCAAAATAAAGTCTTAAATAAGCCAAACTTAAACCAAACAAATACATATGCAAGAATAAAAACATTGGTATGTTTTATCCAAAAATTAAAATAGAATATCTTGATATCCAGAAATATATTTTCATAGGAAATAAAACATCACACAGCAGATTTTACTTCCCAAACATGTAAAAATGCTGCAATTAAATTGTATAAGAGAAAGAGATGGAGTAGAAAATTTCTTTCAAGAATCAAGATTTATTCAAGATGTGGAGAAAAATACAGATTATAAATTGCTGTGGACATTTACTATGCAAGCAAACTAATTGCAGTTTGTAAAACTTTTCAAAAAGCTGCCAACCTACAAGCATATACTAAAAAAAAAAAAGATTAAAAAAAAAAGTAATGTTTATATGTTTTCAAAAAAAATTAAAACTTACCCTAATCCTCTGTGGTTTTGAAACAAAGAGTGAAAATATTCATTATTTATAACTGTGATTTACAAAAAAGTATATCTTCATACACAAACAAGAAACTAAATTTACTATTTGATGATAATTATTAAATAACTCATAATATATAAATATTTTTTTAA